>NC_142956.1:4504039-4541539 GCF_046866305.1 Octopus bimaculoides
TATTATTATTATTATTATTATTATTATTATTATTATTATTATTATTTTTATTTACATTCTTTTTGAATGTTTGTTACCATTCATCGACGAGATACTCCCAGGGCGAGTGAAAGATAAGAAATAATGCTGTATGACTGAAAGCTTGGGGAAGAGATGTGGCAGGGGTAGTAGCGAAATACCTTCATGTAATACAACGCAGACATTTAAACTTATAATGTTTTTACTAAGAATTTTGGCAGCCCTAATGTCACTGAGACATGGTTCTCCTGGGATATTATCTAGATGTTTTCAGCATAATTTTCTTATCATTCCTAGAGCACCTATAATAACAAGAACAGTTCTCGCTTTCACATATCATATCTTTTGCATTTCAATTTTTAGGTTGATATATTTACTTAATTTCTCATATTCCGTTACTGATATATTTTTATCAGTGGGAACGCTTACATCTATTAGTGTACAAGCATTTTCTTTTCTGTCTTCAATGACTATGTTCAGTCGATTAGACTGGGGAATTGTGTAAGTGTTGACTGCAAAATGCTAGAGTATAGTGACATCTTTACTTTCAACGAGTGGCTCAGGATGATGTTCATGCCCCTAAGCAGGAGTGTTGATTTTGTATTGTTTACATATCTTCCAATATAAATAATGACCCACTATTGCAGTTTCAATGGGATTGAGCCGAACGCTCCGATCACCACTGGTATCGTTTTTGTCTCCTTGTCGCACAAGAATACCCACAGCTGATCTCCTCACAATCAGTGGAATGTATTTACAGACCTATAGAATTTGGTCTATTCACCAAGCTGCTTCTCTTCCACCTACTCTCAAGACGGTTACAAATCAATGATTATGGGAGCACTTGAAATGACTAGTAATTGAAGTAAAAATTAGTTGAGAATGACCCCTGGATTACCATTCATGCAGGTAGCACAAACGATAGTATTAAGTTTTAACTGCAAAGGTTTCATGTTGGCACTCCGTCGCTTGCAACATCGAGGGTTCCAGTTGATCCGATCAACGGAACAGCCTGCTCGTGAAATTAATGTGCAAGTGGCTGAGCACTCCACAGACACGTGGACCCATAACGTAGTTCTCGGAGATATTCACAGTACGACAAGCTGGCCCTTTGAAATAAGGCACAACAGAAGCAGGAAGAAAGAGTGAGAGAAAGTTGTGGTGAAAGAGTACAGCAGGGTTGGCCAGCATTTCCTGCCGGAGCCTCGTGCAGCTTTAGGTGTTTGCGCTCAATAAACACTCACAACGCCCGGTCTAGGAATCGAAACCGAAATCCTCTGACCGCGAGTCCGCTGTCCTAACCAGTGGGCCATTGCGCCTCCACGAACTGCAAACGTAAACAGATCGTATATGAAAAGATAGAATGGTGGCAGAGGACTGATTAGTATAGACCAATGTACAGGGAGCGAAAGGTGAATATTTGATAAATAGCGACGAATATCGGCTGCAATATACCTGGACCCATCTTATTTTTGATATATCTTTAATGGTATAGGTAGGACGATGGTGATAATGATAATCAGTGAGGTTATGGAGGCGATATAATGTAACCACGTTACTCATATACATGTTTATGTACAGATATATGCACGAGTATATAGAAATAAAGAGAGGAAGAAAGAGATGGGATGTCAATAAGATTTCTTGTGGGAAACCCACGAACAATTCATGAAATCATGATGCAACACAAGGAAAGAATTATCGGCAAGAATGAATGCTATAGCCGATCATTATTATTATCATTGTAATTATTATTATTATTATTATTATTATTATTATTATTATTATTATTATTATTATTATTATTATGTCCATCATCATCATCATCATCATCATCATCATCATCATCACTATCATCATCACAATCATCATTATTATCATCATCATCATCATCTTCATCATCATCATCATCATCATCATAATTATTATTTAAGGCGGCGATTAGGCAGAATTGTTAGCACTTTGGACGAAATGCTTAGTGCTAGTTTGCCCATCGCTGAGTTCGCCGAGATCGATTTTATGTTTAATCCTTTCGGGGTCGATAAAGTAAGTACCAGTTGCAAACTTGGGTTGATATAATTGACTTATCACCAAATCCAGAATTGCTGCCCTTTTGGTAAATTTTGAAACTATAATTACCAAGACTGAGTCGATAAACTCGCAGAATCGTTTAGCACACCGGACGAAATGCATAGAGGTATTTCGCCTATCCTTATGTTCTGAGTTCAAATTCCGCCGAGGTCGATTTTTCTTTTCAACCTTTTGGGCTGATAAATTAAGGTACAGTATCACGGCTGATGTTGATGTAGTCGACTCATCTCCTACACCCCAAATTTTCAGGCATTCTGCCTTTAATAGAAAGGATTATAACAGCCAGAAGCTAATTGTTGTTGTTGATAGTGTTGTTGTTGTTTATTCATCTTTACTTACCGACACATGTTTTCTTGTCCCAACGATATCCTCGATAACAGAAACAGCTGTATGATCCTAGTGCGTTATAGCATCTACCGTTTGTACCACATGGGTTACTCTGTAAGCATTCGTTTATGTCTGAAAAACAAAGAGAAATTTTTAGCATGTATAGTGAAACACTGGGGTCGATGTCATCGACTATACCCCTCTCCCAAATATCAGGTTTTATGCTCATAGTGGAATAGATTATTATTATTATTATTATTATTATTATTATTATTATTATTATTATTATTATTATTATTATTATTAAGGGAGAGAGCAGTGCATGCCATCAAACTGACACTGGGGTAAAATATACGAAACCCATTATACCCATCATGACTACCCGTCTGATAAGGGTACACCAGGTGTATGCATCACAACCATATGTGCGCGGCATGGTGATCTCATATCAAGATAAACAGCGCATGACCTTGAAGGTGCGGCCCAGTTAGAATTTTCTTCAGATCGAGTAGCCTATCCCGCTCAAAAGATCCCTGAATAAGGTTTGTTTAAGGATTTTGAGTAAAACACCCATATTTCCAAAGGTGAATTATTCAAACCCCAAAGAATTCCTCTCAACACATGGCTATGATGCTGCCCCACTACTACTGATCAAACAACCGAAAGCAAATGTGTGGTATGGAGCAGAATATTTGCTGTAGCCCATTTTTTATACCAAGAAAAAACAATGTACATGATAACACTTCCAATCAATTAAGATCAGAAGCCATGAGAGCCACTGTCTGCTACTGCATCCGGGCAAGAAAATCTGTGGTATTGAGCAGAATATTTGCTGTAACCCATCTTTTATACCAAGACAAAGCAAAGTACATGATAACACTTCCAATCAATTAAAATCAGAAGCCATGGGAGCTACTGCTTGTTATCATTAAACATTTCATGCTTTCAGGAAAATTTCTACTGCATCGCCTGATACACCTCCCTGTTGTTGAGGTGTTTGCGGCAATGTGTGTTCATTTTTGTTGTCAGGAGTGTATAATTGTTGGTGTTGATGTTGGTGTTGTTGTTGTTGCTGTTATTGTTGTCGTTGTTGTTGTTGTTATTATTATTATTATTATTATTATTATTATTATTATTATTATTATTATTATTATTATTATTATTATTATTATTATTATTATTATCATTATTATTATTATTAAGTCCTATTTGATCGACCTCAAAGTGAGTAACCGCGTTGTTTCTGTACGGTCAGAACCTCTTCTGCTCCCTTCTCACATACTTAAACACCTGATCTCTTACCTCCTTCTTCTTTCTTTTCTACTCTGGCCCCAGTTCAAGTCACGGAAACTTCAAACTCAGTATATGCTGTGAAATGGTGGCTGTTTTGGAACGGCCTCAATCCACAAAAATAATAACAAAGCAGACATCGAGGAATGATGCAATCTTGAGTACCTTCGGATCGTGCCCAACCGTCCAACACATGCCAGCATGGAACATGGATGTTAATTGATTATTTTTATTCATCGGCTGCATATCAAACGTACCCGTACATACACACTGGTGCCCGTGCACACACTCAGACATATATGCCTCTAATACTGTTGTTGTAGTTATTGTTCTTGTTATTGTTGTTTGTACTTACCAATACAGGACTTCTTGATCTCTTCAAAGCCTTCCATGCAAGCAATATAAAAAGAACCTGGTGTGTTATAACACTTGTAATATTTCCTTAAAGCTATACTTGCGCATTCATTGATGTCTGAAACAGTAATATATATGTATTGCAATATGATATGAAAATGTTATTATCATCATTATTATTATTATTTACATTTAATCTGCATGCTTGTTACGGTCACTCACCGAGACGCACCCAGCGTCCTAAGGCGAGTGAAGGAAAAGAGAATTTACAGAATGACTAAAACCTTTGGGAGAGGAAACGGCAGATGTAGTAGCGAAATATCTTCATGTAATACGACACAGACCTTTAAAGTAACAGTTTTTTTACAGTTCTATATTTAAGATACGAAGAATTATGTCCATTATTTACATTATTTAAATTCGACGGATCTTTGTCCTCATCTTGTCTATTGTTACCACATAACATTCTTCAGGTGTCTTGGGGAAATTTCGAACTTGGGTTCTCATTTCTAAGGTATTTTTCGATGATGTTGTTGTTGTTGTTGTTGTTATTATTATTATTATTATTATTATTATTATTATTATTATTATTATTATTATTATTATTATTATTATTATTATTAGGGTGGCGAGCTGGCATAATCGTTAGCATGCTGGACGAAATGCTTAACGGCATTTAACCCTTCGCTTCGTTCTGAATTCAAATTCCACCGAGGTCGACTTTACCTTTCATTCTTTTGGGGGTCGATTAAATAAGTACCAGTTGAACTCAGGGATCGATATAATCGACCTATCCCCTCCCCCAACCAAATTGCTGCCCTTTTAGCAAATTTTGAAACCATTATCATCAATATTAAGTCGATGAACTGGCAGAATAGTTTAGCACACCGGACGAAATGCTTAACGGTATTTCAACTGTCTATATGTTCTGAGCTCAAATTCCGCTGAGGTCGTCTTTGCACTTCATCCTTTCGGGTTGATAAATTAAGTTCCAGTGTAACGCTGGTGTCAATGTACTCGACTCATCCCCCACCCACACAATTTCAAACATTCTGCCTTTTCTAGAAAGGATTATAACAGCCAGAAGCTAATTGTACTTATGAATGGATTCTTATTGTTGTTTATTCATTTTTACTTACCAACACATGTCTTCCCGTCCCAACGATATCCTCGATTACATAAACATCTGTAAGATCCTAGTGTGTTATAGCATCTACCGTGTCTACCACATCGATCGATCCATCTACATTTGTCTATATCTGAAATGCAAAACAAAGTTTTGGCATGTATAGAAAACAGATACATTATTATTATTATTATTATTATTATTATTATTATTATTATTATTATTATTATTATTATTATTATTATTATTATTATTATTATTATTATTTTATGTTTGACTTTTGCTTTGCATTTGTACAAGTTGGATCCAAGTCTCACCCAGAAACCTCAAGAGACAACAAGTTAGAAGTTCATGTCTGTGTTATGCCTAGGGTACCATATATTTCGATTTGTACATAGCGTTGTTCTAGAGAATGTCTAAGAAACCATAAGAAAATTATGTGTTTGTTTTAAAATTTGAGATCACATAGACAGTATTTTACGTAGGATATGGGCAGTTCCCATGAGCACTATCTTTTGAACTTCAGCCATTTTAGGGTTTCCTGGTATCTGAGCTAGGTAGTTATCAGCCCGTTTCGCTGTCATTATCAGGGCACCTATGACAATAGGTATTGTTTTCGTCTTCAGATTCCACATTTTGATAATTTCTATTTCAAGATCTTTATATTTGCTCACAGTTTCTGGTAGGTCTTGGCAGATACGTTTATATCGATTGGGACAGTCATATCAATGAGGAGGCATGATTTTTGTCTGAAGTCTTTCAGTATGATGTCTGGCCTATTTGCGTCTATCTTTCTGTCAGTTTGAATGATGAAGTTCCAGAGGAGTGTGATGTGATCATTTTCAAGTACTGGGGGGTGGTTTGTTATTATTATTATTATTATTATTATTATTATTATTATTATTATTATTATTATTATTATTATTATTATTATTAGGAGTAGCTGTGTGGTAAGTAGCTTGTTTACAAACCACATTGTTCCGGGTTCAGTCCCACTGAGTAGCACATTAGGCAAGTGTCTTCTATAGCCTCGGGCCGACCAAAGCCTTGGAATTGGTAGACGGAAACTGAAAGAAGCCCGTCGTATATATGTATATATATATATATATATATATATATATATATATATATATATATATATATATATATGTGTGTGTGTGTGTGTGTGTGTGTGTGTGTGTGTGTGTGTGTCTTTATGTTTGTGTGTCTGTGTTTGTCCCCCCAGCATCGCTTGACAACCGATGCTGCTTTATTTACACTCCCGTGACTTAGCTGTTCGGCAAAAGAGTTCGATAGAATAAGTACTAGGCTTCCAAAGAATAAGTCCTGGGGTCGATTTGCTCGACGAAAGACGGTGCTCCAGCATGGCCACAGTCAAGTGACTGAAACATGTAAAAGAGTAAAAGAGTAAACATTTGATAGTTTCAGACAAATTACTCCCGCATCACCTGATACACATCCCCGTTGTTGAGGTGTGTGCAGCATTGCGTGTTCTTTTTTGCTGTCAGGAATCTATTATTATTATTATTATTATTATTATTATTCAGTAGTTTTATTTTTATAACGTGCTTTCACTTCACTACTGAGCGCAGCACTGTGTGCCTTGGGTATGTGCTGTAGTTTGCTGTGGTGCTCTTATGTTTACTGTATTGAAAGTGTTTTGCGTAGAATGTGTGCAGTGCCCAGTAGTGCAATTTTCTGTATGTTATATATATTTGTAAGTCCTGGTGTTTTTGTTATGTATTTGTCTGAATATTTTTTTATTATACCTAAGGCACCTACTATGATAGGAATTGTTTCTGTTTTTAGATTCCACATTCGAGTTATCTCTATTTCCAGGTCTTTGTATTTTGAAAGTTTTTCCATTTCTTTTAGAGAAACGTTGTCATCTGCTGGTATTGAAACATCAATTAGAAGGCATTTTTTTCCTTCATGATCTTTGACAACTATATCTGGTCTATTTGCCTTAATTTCTCTATCTGTGTGTATTGGCATATCCCAGAGTATGGTTGCTTTCTCGTTTTCTGTGACCTTTTCTGGCGTGTGTTTATACCATCTTTTTTCTGTTGTTATTCCATAGTGTTGGCATAGCTTCCAGTGTATATAGGTCCCAGCTCTGTCGTGTCTGTGAATATATTCCTTCTTAGCCAGGACTGGGCAGCCAGAGATAATATGATTTATTGTTTCTTGTCGATTATTATTATTATTATTATTATTATTATTATTATTATTATTATTATTATTATTATTGTTGTTGTTGTTGTTGTTGTTGTTGTTGTTGTTATTATTATTATTATCATTATTATTATTATTATTATTATTATTATTATCATTATCATCATCATCACATCCCCCTCGTCCTCCTCCTCCGCCTCCTCCTCGACCTCCTCGTCCTCCTCCACTTCGTCCTCCTCCTCGTCCTCCTCCTCGTCGTCCTCCTCGTCGTCGTCGTCCTCGTCCTCCTCGTCCTCCTGGTCCTCCTCCTCCTGGTCCTCCTCCTCCTGTTCCTCCTCCTCCTGGTCCTCCGGCTCCTCCTCCTCCTCATCATCATCATCACCATTGCTTTGCAGAGTTTCTAACGCTGGAGATGTACTACGATGTCAGCTGTTCACTACCAGTGAACTAAGGTAACACATCTTACTTTTCGAGCATTTCCGGAATATTCAAGTGGTTCCATTCTCTAGAACAACACTATGTACAAATCGAAATATATGGTACCCGAGGCATAACACCTACATGAACTTCTAAATTGTTGTCTCTTGAGGTCTCTGGGTGAGACTTGGATCCAACTTGTACAAATGCAAAACAAAAGTCAAACATAAAATAATAATAATAATAATAATAATAATAATAATAATAATAATAATAATAATAGCTCAATGCTAAAAACAAGATAATGGGTATCAACACTTTAGCTGTCCCAGTTATAAGCTACAGCTACAACATCCTTAACTGGACACTAAACGAACTATGTAAAATAGACAGGAAAACAAGAAAAATAATGACAGGATATAGGATGCACCACCCAAAATCTGACATAGAAAGGCTATATATACAACGCACAGAAGGTGGCAGGGGTCTTATACAGCTAGAAAACTATTATAAAACAACCACCATAGGACTGCAAAAATACCTACTCCAGAAGCAAGGGAAACTAATACAAATAGCCACAAAACACGAGCAAAACAAAAAACTGTTTTCAGTATTTAAGGAAGCTGACAAATACAAACAAGAAATCAATCTACCTAACAAATACGAAGAAGAAGAAGAAACAACAAAAGCTATAAAACAAATGAAATCCAAACTAAAACTAGAACAGCAACGGACCATGATAAAACGATGGCAAGAAAAGCCCCTACATGGTAAATACTGGGCTAAACTAAATGCGAAAGAAATAGACAGAGAAAAATCCCAGCAATGGCTGAGAAGCTCAGGACTCAAAGCAGAGACTGAAGGATTTTTAATTGCTGCACAAGACCAAAGCCTCCCCACCAGAAATTACCAAAAACACATAATGAAAAGAAATATAACAAGTAACTGTAGAATATGTGGAGATCGACAAGAAACAATAAATCATATTATCTCTGGCTGCCCAGTCCTGGCTAAGAAGGAATATATTCACAGACACGACAGAGCTGGGACCTATATACACTGGAAGCTATGCCAACATTATGGAATAGCAACAGAAAAAATGAACTTCTCAAAACGTCTGAGGTACAAATTAAGATAATCTTTTGCACTTCATGCATGGATGGTAAGACAGTGATCATCCTCAATTAATTCTTAGTTGCTTTTTTGATCATTCCAATTACTCCTGCAATCACAGGTAATGCAACCGTCTTGAGATGCCACTTCTTTTCGATTTCGATCAGCAATTCTTTATATTTTCTGAGTTTATCAAATTCTTTTGCATCGATTTCAGCTTCTTTGTAACAACAATTGCCGCATTTCCATCATGTTGATGAACCTGGGCATCATACATGAACCCACTAGCAATTGTTTGCTGAGTTTTTAGCATCCACTCGTTAGATGTTTTAAGATATTTGGCCAATCCGATTGTGATGATTTTGTAGGAGATTTCAAATTGGATCAAGCCTCAACCTCCTCCAGTTCTGACAGGTTAAAAACGATCTGCGCCTGCCTTTGGGTGATGTATCTTATTGCACGTCAGCAGCTTATTGATTTTGTTGTCAATTTTCCTTATTTCGCTGATATTCCGGTTCAACACATTCAAACTATAAATAACAACTGTAAATGCTAAGGAATTAATGGTTAACACCATGTAGCGGGCGATTAATTCAGATATTAGAACTGCTCGAACTTTCCCATCTTTTATTCTCTTTCATGCTTGCATGCTGGATACCAGAGCCCTAATTTATTCCAAGGTATTTGTAAGTTTGTTCGTGATCAAGGTCTTTTATAACTGTGTCAGCATCTAACACCATTGAAAGCGAGGTGTTCGATTTCCTTTCTTGGAAATTGGCTTTGTCATATTTATCAAAACCAAATTCCATCCCGATGTCATCACTGAATGCTTTCACTGTACGTAATAGCCCTTCACGTACATTATCCTATTTGCCATAGAGTTTTAAGTCCTCCATTTAAAATAGACTGATTATTTTCTTGTCAATGTTATACCTTTATCCTGTTCTTAGAAGTTCACTTATAAGGGAAATAAGGGCTATGCAAAAAATTAGAGGTTTAAGTCAGTCACCTTAGAAAATGCCGCAGTTGATATTAATATTGTTTGTGGTCAGCACTCCATTAGAGTGGTATAACTGGAGATTTGTATTCCACACTGACACTGCGCTTCAAGGAGTTTTAAATTATAGGAGAAATTTTGAAGATATCCAGTGATTTCAAGATCTGTGAATACTGTATGCTGTCAAAAGCCTTTTTATCATCCATGCGGAACTGAGATTTCTGCATTTGTTATGACAATTCTCAAGGATCATGCCTTTGATTAAGAGTTGGTCTCTGCATCCATATGAGACTCGTCGGCCCTCATTCTTCTCAGTGGGGAAAATATCATTCTGTTCCATAAATTTGTGTTTCTCCACGAGGATGTATCGTACAATTTCATACGTGGTAGACTGCCATGTTTTTATTATTTTCATTATTATTTTTTACTATTATTACAAATTGCTTGTATCATATTTAGTGCGGAAGAAGGAGTTATGTCGTTTTTAGGTTGTGTAAGCTTTTGAAATTCGTCGCCTTTGAAAATGAATAAGTGTCTTTGCTGCCGCCATAAAATAGTTTGATGAACATCAGAAAAACAGGCGAGAGCAGAATGGTATCACGGTGCCTGTCGGATGGAAACCATTGAGAGGAAAGAGTCACACACACACTGAAATTAGAAAAGCGATTGAGAGGCATTTTGAGTGACATCAACTATGTCCCACATGCCATATAATATGGCCCTGTCGAAGTTAGATTCCTCTATGAAGAAGACATATAGAGGCATTCTATTGTCAATTGCAGCAAGGAGTATCTCATCATCTTTCCGACAAACATGGGTATTGAAATTTTGGGAATTATCCTTAACTCAGATTTTTGAGGATAGATATTACGTTTCCTTGAAGTGGAAGCTGATTCAATTCTAGAAATAAAGAGATACCGAAAGGAAAATTCATCGGAAATTGGGCTGAAAATTATCACAGAACACCATAATAGCCAAAATGACAAAAACGACGCTTCTTTTCATGTACGTACTATCAAAACGTAAGTAATAACGACGCTATCGTTCACCTGTTAGAGCATAAAATATAAAAACGCTAGCCCTTATCTACACGTAACATCCGGTCAGAATTAAACTCATATTCCTTACCTCTGCACTTTCCAGGCCTGCCAGTCCATCCTTTACAACATCCAATGCAGAGTGAAGGAGTTCTCCTGTATTCCGTACTGTTTAGAAAAAGAACAATAAAATAACCGAATAAAGAAGCAGAACACAGTGATAACAGTTTAAGATTATCACACACATACACACACGCACACACACGCAGAGAAACAGACATGCATGCCCACACATCTTAGCGGCACACGCAGAAGGTGCAATAGTAATGGAAGCAATATTCGACTAGAAAACGTGGAATAGCTAGTGATATATATATATATATATATATATATATATATATATATATATATATATATATATATATATATATATATATAACTTAGCGGTTCGGCAAAAGAGACCGATAGAATAAGTACCAGTCTTTCAAAGAATAAGTCCTGGGGTCGAATTGCTCGACTAAAGGCGGTGCACCAGCATGGCCACAGTCAAATGACTGAAACAAGTAAAAGAGTAAAAGAATATATATATATATATATATATATATATATATATATATATATATATATATATATATATATATATATATAAAAGATAATAAGAGTGAAAAAACTACAGAAGGCTTGTGTTACATGGTTAAAGTATATATTTAAATTATGTCAGAAAAATGTAAGAAAAATGTTATAAAATCTTTTTGGTATATAAACATTGTATTTTGAGAAATAACCGGTTTCGTGTTGTCTTTTCAAATTTCTCTACTTCATTGTGTCGTGTTCGTTCCAGTCTGAGAAAGAAGAGTTCTAGATAGGGGGAGGTAATTAGAGATTTCTTCCGGTATAGGGGAGATAATCGAAATCTAGGAGGTGGTAGAATTTGATTAATTTACCATGGTTTTGTTCTGTATTTTTCCCCCTTTTTTTCTCAGTGGGGTGATGAATTTCCTTGTTTAAATGTGTTAGCAATGGTTAAGTTTGGGTTTGTATTTTTGAATGAAAAAGGTTTCCTTATTTAATCTAATCTGTGTTGGTGTTTTAATGGCACATTGATAAAAAGGAAAGATTATAAATTGTGGTAGCATTTGTTTTGCGCATTTTTCAATATGATCACTAAAAGGTATCATTCGGTATTCTGGGTGTGCAATCTGCTGGCGGTGCAGAGTGCATCTACGTCTGAGCGATAACCCTGTAGACCCTATGTAGTTCTCGTGGCAGCCCGAACATCTTATTACATAAATAAGATTTTCTGAGGCACAAGTAAAGTTAGATTTAACTTTGAATTTGTGTCCCTCTTTGAAGAGGAATTCTGAACCTTCTAGAATGTTTGGGCATGTTGCACAATTTGGTCGACCACATTTGTTTACTTTCGCATCTGTTGTTTCGGAAAGTAATTTTGCCTTTGTGAGGATCTTTTTCAGTGATTTTGGTTGTTTGTGGCTTTTGATGATTTTGTGTGTGTGTAAAATTTCCTTCAATTTGGGGTCCTTATGTAGCATTGGTATGTTTTGGGTGATGATGGTGAAGGCTTCTTTGTTTCTGGGGTTGTATGTGGATATGTACGGTAGTATTTTCGGGGAATGTGTGTTGCTGTGTTTAACTTTTCTTAAGTTTTCTATGTTAATTTGTGATGCACGTCTGATTCCTCCCTCTATGAGTTGAACTGGGTAGTGTCTGTCAATTAGTGTGTTTTTGAGTTCTTGTAGTCTGTAGTCTCTAGTATTTTCTTCTGACACTATTGTGCATATTCTTCTTGCAAGGTTGAAGGGGATGTTTGTCTTGGTGTGTCTTGGGTGGCATGAATCAAATAGTAGATATTGTTTGGCGTCTGTGGTTTTGTAAAATATGTCCGTTTCTATTTTTAGGTTTACTTTTTTAATTAGTATATCCAAGAATGGGAGCTCCTTTTGGTTGTACTCCATTGTGAACTGTATGTTTGGGTTGACATTGTTCAATAGACTTTTGAATTTCAAGAGTTCATCTGAGTTTTCATTCCAGAGTATGAAACAGTCGTCCAGGAACCTTTTCCAATTTTCTTTTATGTATTGGGAAAGGGTGTTTCCAAAGGTGGATAAAGATTCCTGGTATATTATTATTTCCAAGTGACCCATTGCTAGGTTCGCAATGACTGGAGCTGCCCTAGTGCCCATAGCAATTCCGGATTTTTGTCGGTAGAAAGTATTGTCAAACATGAAGTGGCTGTTTCGTAAGATGAATTCAACCGATTTAGTAATGAATTCTTTACTGATCCTGTTTGGGATTTCTTTCGGGAATTGATCCAGCCAGAATTGAATTGCCTCAAGTCCATAATTATGAGGTATACTGGTGTATAAATTAATCACGTCAAATGAGACCATGATTGTTTCTTCCTTTACTTCCTTTGGGAGGTGATTTAGCATATCCAAGTCATCTCTGATATAGCTATTTATGTGTTTAAGGAAGGGTTTTAGGAGGATGTCCATAAATAGACTTAGTCTGTGTGTTTCACAGGCTGGGCCAGCTATGATGGGTCGCAGTTTTAGATCCCCCGGGTTTGGTGTATGTATGTATGTCTTTGGTGATTTTTTTATGGTTTCATTTATGATCTGGCTTTTGTGTATTTTTGGCAGACCATAGAAAAGGCTGGGCTTGCATTTGAAGTTTGTTAGAAAATCAATCTCCTTGGTTGTCAGTTCATTTCCATGTGTTTTAATTAGTGAGGACAGGGTCTTCATTATTTTTTGTGGGGTGTAGTTTGTGACTTTTTCATAGTGTTGGTTGTCATCCAGCATGGAGATTATTAGGTTTTTATAGTGTAATGTGTCCATTATTACAACTGCACTTCCTTTATCTGCTTCCTTAATCGTAATATCTTCATCATTTTGGAGTTCTATTAGTTCCTTCCATTGTGTAGTGTTAAAGTTTGAGTTTACTCTCTGTTTATGCATGGTGTGGTAAGGGAAGTTCTCGATGTGGTTGCAGAATTCATCTAGATTTTTTATTTCTACCTTTGTGTGGGATGTGCTCACTTTTGTTTTTGACTAGTGAGTCATCTTCAGTGTTGTGATTGGTAAATGATTCTGTGAGTCTTAATTTTCTACAGAATTCTGTTATACTGTCCTTCACTTCATTTTGGTTGGCTCTGCGTGGAGTTGGGGGTGAATTTTAGCCCTTTTGAGAGTATGTCTATTTTTATGCTTGAGAGAGGTTTGGTTGAGAGATTGATTATCTTCGGTTTTTTCTGATTACTAGATTCCAGCCTGTGTCCTGTTGTCTCTGGCCTGGGGCTAAAAAATGTTGTTTGTAATTTTGTTTGCATGAGCTGTCTGTGAGGTTGTATGGGATTGGTTCGGGGGAATGGTAGTATTGTTGCCTTAGATTGTTATATGTGTGTGGGTGTCTATGGGTGTTTTGGTTAGTGATGTGTGTAACTCTAGTATGTGGGATGTTTCTTGATCTGATGTTATTTTGTGTTGTTCTTGAGTTCGGTGGGGGCCAGTAATTTTGGGTCATAGGGTAGTAGTGACTAGCATGTGGTGTGTTTCTTATCCTAGTGTTGTTTTGGGTTGTTATGGGGTGGTTATGCCTGTTATTGGGACGTTGTTGGTGTGTTCTGTTCCTGGTGCATGGGTGATCTTTAGGTTTGGTGCAATCTATTTCATAAATGCGTTGTCTGTAAGCTTGTTCCCTGTTTAGTTTTGGGTGGTTCAAAAGTGGTGGTTGTAAATGATTTCTATTTATGGTGTATGGAGGGTAATCAGGAGGGTTGTTGTTGGTTAAGTGGTTGAAATTGGTGGTGGTTTGTGCGTTGTTCAGTTTTTGTTTATTATTTATAGTTCTTTTCTTTAGGAAGGGATTATCTGTGCTGAATTCTTGTTTAAAATTTGATTCATATCTTTGGAAGAAATCATTGCTTTTTTCCCAGCGTAGGAGAGAGTTTCTTTCTTCCTTTTCACAGATTTCTTTCCAAAAATTTATGGTATTTTCGAGGGGTTGTCCCTCGGTTTGTTTGTTTATTTCCCTGTGTATCTCTTCGTCGATGTTTTTATATTTTTCTTCACTAGTGGAGGCCCTAAGTCTTAGTAGTTCAATCTCTGATTTTAGATGGAATAGTGCTAACTTTTCCCTGATGGTTCTCTGTCCGTCAGGTTCATTTGATATTGTTTTGATCTGGAATTTGCGTGGGAGAATAATTGGTGTTGAGTTCATCCATATATATATATATATATACTTTATTTAAAAGCAGCAGAAATATAACAAAAAAACCGTTACTCTGTGTTTCACGTTCCCGTTCATCGGACAGTTTTGTTAGAAATGGAGAAACAATAACAATGCAATCGAAAGTAATATAAAATTTAAAACACATGGATTCGTTTGATTGGTTGTTTCAAATAAGGGCCATGGATTGGTCGTTTCAATTAACGGTCAATGATGTGTAATTCACAGACCAAATAAATTTAATACAGATTCACCCTATTAAAAAAATATCGAAGAAAACCTTAAATAGAAAAATGGGCTCCAAATACATATTATAGATAATTAATTATATTCGAATTAACGCTTTAAAATCAAATCAATAAAATAAAGCATACGCTTGTACAATGTTATGATCGTAACTATTTGCGTACATATCAGCATATGTATCTATATGCGTGATGCTATATACATTTTTGTATACGCATATATGCGCAATCTAAATTTTTATGCACGTTCACTATATGTTCTTGCTTATTTTCTCTCTCTACTTCTTCCTTCCTATCCCCAGCCTTTCTCTCTTCTCTTTTCTTCCTTTTTTTCCATTTCTTTCTTTCTTTTTTCTCTTTCTTTCTTTCTTTATTCTCTTTCTTTCTCCTTTCCCTTTTTTTATGACAACTACATTCCCCCCGCCACCCCCTTTCCCATATTTAACGTTATTATAGATACGTTACTCTTTACCCCTCCACTCCATAGATTAAGATACAATTGTCGTTACCAGTGCATAGGTTTTCCATGCGCAGGCTTATATGCGTGTGTACGTATATGTGTGTAGATTTGTACTTATGTATATATCTGTGCCTTGTAAATATAGACCTATATACGTAGATTGTCTGTGCGTATGCAGCTGTATATTGCGATGTATATATTTATATGTAGATATATATATATATATGTTGTGGATAGCCTTGTATACATACACGCTATTGTATTTTAATTTTATTTTTTATTTTATTTTATTTTATTTTATCTTATTTTATTTTATTTTGAATGCAGCGTATGCAATATTTTATTGATTTGATTTTAAAGCGTTAATTCGAATATAATTAATTATCTATAATATGTATTTGGAGCCCATTTTTCTATTTAAGGTTTTCTTCGATATTTTTTTAATAGGGTGAATCTGTATTAAATTTATTTGGTCTGTGAATTACACATCATTGACCGTTAATTGAAACGACCAATCCATGGCCCTTATTTGAAACAACCAATCAAACGAATCTATGTGTTTTAAATTTTATATTACTTTCGATTGCATTGTTATTGTTTCTCCATTTCTAACAAAACTGTCCGATGAACGGGAACGTGAAACTCAGAGTAACGGTTTTTTTGTTATATTTCTGCTGCTTTTAAATAAAGCATATTACTCTACCTCTGGTACTTGAGTAGTCTTTTTTCCACCTTGTTGCACATTTCATGTGCTTACTCCGGTATATATATATATATATATATATATATATATATATATATATATATATATATATATATATATATATATATATATATATATATATATATATTATATAAATTTAAGGAATGGAGTGAACGCATGTTATAACTGCATACTTTATTCCGACATATGTTTCGAAGCATTACAATTTATGCGATCCATAGGCATCGTCGATGTTAAAAATGTAAACTTCTCAGGGAAATGTATGGGAACCATCTTAAACTTAAGACATTATGACCGAGTATGAGAACTATAGTTGGATAAGGTTATAACGTAATTCATTTGAAAAAACCGTTAGAGATGTGGACGCTACCAGGTAGTACTTAGGACAAGAAAGGAAGGAAGAGAAAAAACAGGGAGAGAGAGAGGGAAGGAAAATTCAGAGTGTAGATTTGGGAGTAGTTGGGATGATATAAATACAATAAAAAATGTTTTTTGGAAAGGAATGTTATGTAATAAAAAGGCATTATAAATGGGGTTATTACTGTGTTTCTATGAAAATATTGAGATGAATGTATATAAACACTTATACTTATGTATATTCGCATATATATACACAAACAGACCCACATTTCCTCCAATAAGTTCAAATATGCATATTTATATACACACCCACGTCAAAACTCACACTCACATATACATACGAACACACACACATATACATATATATATATATATATATATATATATATATATATATATATATATATATATATATATATATATATATATATATATATATATATATATATATATGTACATATACATATACATATATCAATACATACACATACTCATATACATATGTATACATATATACATATAAATTTATATAAATAAGGATAAGATCGATATTTAAAATATTGATTTTATCAAGTGTCCAGCATGGGAATAAAACCATCAAAGGTAATAATTATTTATAATTATAATATAGGGTATCTAAGAGATACAGCCACGCTGAAAATAACAGTCAAATCTTGACTCTAAACCACAATAAATGTTCATATAGCACAAAGAGCGAAGACGAAGATAAAATAAACTAGCAAAAATACTGGATAATTCCAGATCCCAGATTTCTGGCTTTGCATAATAAATGCTTTGCCTTCATCAGTGGAATACACTCAGAAAAGCACATAAATACAAATATATATATATAAACATACAATATACTTACATATACGAACGTATACATACATATATATGCACGTATGCACACGACCAGTTTAAATTGCCCACCTACATATATATATATATATATATATATATATATATATATATATATATATATATCTATATATATAAGGTTCAGGAGGGTATTGGATTTAACCAAACCCCGGAGGATACAAGTAATACCGAGTAAGTGCTGTATACCGACTAGTTTGCCCCAATCGTTGTATGAACAGAGTTGGGTATTGTGAGTCGTGTATTAGCGTGTGTATATGTAAATATATAAAAACAAAAAGATAAAGAGAGCAAAGGTAAGGTTGAAGAAATTTATGGATAGAGTCCTATAGCTGTTTCTGGGAAGATCCAGTACTTCCCTTCATCGGAGACAGAGAAAATATAGTAGTCTATTATTATATCTATAAGCGGATATTTTTAGTATGAAGTGGTAAAGAGTGTGATGTGCTGAAAAAAAGAGAGAACAGTACTTGAAGAGTAGTTTCATTCCAGTGGTAAATATCCGTGTAGAAATTCGTGCAAATTTATCCTAGTGGGAATAATCCTGAAAATTATGTTAGAACGAAAGATAATATAGCTTAGGTGTAAGAGGTATATGTATTCCATCTTGCAATAGATTTTTGCTTGTTTACTTGAAGGATGTCTAAGTCAAGTGAAAAGTTAACGGTAATTAGGTCAAGTCAGGACGATAGAATGTGGAAGGGGATAGAGAAGATACAGAGGCAGAGGATGGTAGCGATGTATTTATGGTCAGTCGGTCTTAACAGGGTAGAGGGGAAGAGCTTATAGAGTGAAGGGGGAATAGGGGGATGAGGTTTAAAAGGTCGAGTGAGTAGGAAAGAATGCGTCTGTGTAGTATATAGGTGGTGGGGGTATGAGTGATAAAAGAAAGACAGAGATAAAGGAGTGGGATGGGTGGGAGAGGTAGTTAGTAGTATCATGTTTTAGGATGCTGCCACGCCTATTTATAGACGGTGGAAAGGGATAGAAAGAGGTGACGTAGTCTCCAGTGCTCCAATTGCAAGCTCTGCCTAACAGAGGCGTTCCATATTTTAAAATGCAATTCTCCCACACTACTTAATCGATATAATGAAGCATTTAGCAACTGCAACCACCGCTCTTTTCACACATTTAGGTCATATCACAAGCAAAATTGCACAAATGATTACGCAACATAATAATACAACCCCCCATAGGCAACATATTCAACCTGGCAAAAACATCCATCTTTCACCATCTTTTTTGAAATAGGATTATTTTCTTTCGATCATTACACCAAGCATATACCACCAAATCTAATTCTCATATTCTCAATTTAGCAAGAACACTACCTACACAAACAGACTACGTCACCTCTTTCTATCCCTTTCCACCGTCTATAAATAGGCCTGGTAGCATCCTAAAACATGATACTACTAACTACCTCTCCCACCCATCCCACTCCTTTATCTCTGTCTTTCTTTTATCACTCATACCCCCACCATCTATATACTACACACACGCATTCTTTCCTACTCACTCGACCTTTGAAACCTCATCCCCCTATTCCTCCTTCACTCTATAAGCTCTTCCCCTCTACCCTGTTAAGACCAACTGACCATAAATACATCGCTACCATCCCCTGCCTCTGTATCTTCTCTATCCCCTTCCACATTCTATCGTCCTGACTTGACCTAATTACCGTTAACTTTTCACTTGGCTTAGACATCCTTCAAGTAAACAAGCAAAAATCTATTGCAAGATGGAATACATATACCTCTTACACCTAAGCTATATTATCTTTCGTTCTAACATAATTTTCAGGATTATTCCCACTAGGATAAATTTGCACGAATTTCTACACGGATATTTACCACTGGAATGAAACTACTCTTCAAGTACTGTTCTCTCTTTTTTTCAGCACATCACACTCTTTACCACTTCATACTAAAAATATCCGCTTATGGATATAATAATAGATTACTATATTTTTTCTGTCTCCGATGTAGGGAAGTACTGGATCTTCTCAGAAACAGCTGTAAGACTCTATCCATAAATTTTTTCAACCTTACCTTTGCTCTCTTTATCTTTTTGTTTTTATATATTTACACACACACACACACACACACACACACACACACACACACACACACACACACACATATATATATATATATATATACATATAAACATACACACATATACATGTACACATACACATACATATATATATGCATCTACGCCTATAAACATACATATACACACACACATATATATACATGCATATATACAAACACATATATATGTATATATATATATATATATATATATATATATATACATATATATATATATATATATATAAATATATATATATATATATATACACATATATACATATATATATACACACACATATATACATATATATATATACAAAAATACACACACACATACATATACATGCATACATATATATACATACACACATACATACATATACATAATATATACATATACATATATATATACATATATATATGTCACACCCCTACTACTACTATCACACTCAAACTCTGTATGTGATACTTTAATAGTACACATAAAACAAATTGATGTAGTTGTATGCTCAACATACCGTCCACCAAATGCCGCAAAGCAGGAGGGTAAATTTGAGGACAGCCTCAGACGCATAGAAGAGGTCCTGACAAATCTGGACCAACACATCAATATACTTTTCCTAGGCGACTTTAACCTCCCAAATGTTAAATGGCCTGAAGGTCACATCCTCTCTGGGATGTCACTGCATGAACAAAGCCAGGCAAAATCATTGCTAGAACTATCCAACAGGCTGTTCATGGAACAAGTGATACTCCAACCAACCAGGGGAAGCAATGTTTTAGATCTCTGCTTCACAAACAATGTGAGCCTAATCCATAATGTGAAATTAACGCCCACGTCTCTCTCAGATCATAACATTATAGAATTAACTATGTATGGTCCTAGACAACCCACTGATACCCACCCCACCAGGAGGACTCAAGCAATATCCAACCTGAATTTCCACGGGGCGGACTGGAAGTCAATTCGCAGAGAGATTCGAAATCAAAACTGGCATGACAGCCTTTCTATACAAGACAATGACCTCAAACTAAGTCATTTTATGTCAACCATACAAGACATATGCACCAAATACGTGCCATATAGAAAGACCAGCAAACATGCCAATAGAATTCCTAGAGACAGGAAAATCCTTATGAGACACAGAACAAAGGTCTCAAACCAGTTAAATAGAGAACTGGAGGATAGGAAAAGGGCTAAATTAAAACGAATGGTTTCCCAGCTGTCCTCTTAAAGTCGTGTAAACAAGAACTGTCCTCTTAAAGTCGTGTAAACAAGAACTAGCAGGACCACTCCGGATACTCTTCCAGAGTTTCCTTGCAAATGGTAAACTTCCCAAAAAGCTGAAGGAAGGCACCATATGTCCTATCCATAAAGGTGGAAGCAGAGCAGAGGCTGGAAGCTACAGGCCCATCTCTCTGACTTCACATATTAGCAAAGTCATGGAACGAATTGTCAGAAGGAGATTGATTGCGTTCCTAGAAGAAAATGACTTGCTGAATGAGACCCAGCATGGTTTCCGTCCAGGTAAAAGCTGCCTCACGCAGCTCTTGCAGCATTATGACTGGGTCCTGAAGCAGCTACTTGACCATTCAAATGTTGATGTGATATATCTCGACTTTGCAAAAGCCTTTGACAAAGTTGATCATGGCTTGATATGTCACAACCTGCGAAACCTTGGCATAGCTGGTAAATTAGGAGAGTGGCTGCATGACTTCCTGAATGGTAGAAGTCAGACAGTTGCAGCCAATGGAGAACTATCTAGGGAAACACAAATATTGAGCGGTGTTCCTCAGGGAACTGTTCTGGGGCCACTACTGTTCATAGTGGCCCTTCTGGACATGCCCACGGTCACTCGGAGAGCCACTGTCACTAGCTATGCTGATGACACAAAGATATCTCAGGCAATAAAGAATCCTGATGATATTGTAAGCCTGCAGAATGACCTAAATGCAATATATGAGTGGGCAGAGCAAAATAATATGCAGTTCAATGCAAAAAAATTTCAAGTACTGCGCTACAAGACCACAAGTACCTCCCAACTGGCATACACAGGGCCTGGAGGTACTGCAATCCCAGAACCACAAACAGTTAGAGATCTGGGCATCAACATGTGTAGTGATGCATCATTTCACATGCACATTATCAAGTTGACAGCAAGGTGCAGACAACTGGCGGGGTGGATACTGAGGACTTTCCGTACAAGGGATCAAAAAGTCATGTTGATTCTATGGAAGACATTTGTTCTGAGCCGCCTAGACTATTGCTCTCAGTTGTGGTCACCACACAGTGTTAAGCGGACAGCAGAACTCGAGGCAATTCAGCGGCACTACACAAAAAATATACAAAAAAGATCGCCACAGTCCAACAGATGAACTACAGGGAGCGACTGAAGGCACTAGGTCTCTACTCCCTGGAGCGCAGGCGGGAGAGATATGTAATAATATACATATGGAAAATACTGGAAGGACTGGTGCCAAACTTTGGTATCAAGTACTACAGGAATGCCCGCACGGGTCGCCACTGCATGGTGCCAAAGGTACCGTCCACTGCATCTCACATAAGAACGAGATACTGCAGCAGCCTCGGTTTCAGAGGACCTCAGCTCTTCAATGCCCTGCCAAAACATTTGAGAGACATGCAAGACATGGATGCGGAGGTCTTCAAGACAAAACTTGACGCTTTCCTCTCCACGATACCAGACAAACCAATGGCTCGTAATGAGACGCAGTTTAGGGCAGCTGTGTCAAATTCTCTTATACACCAGATGTGCCATCAAAACTCTTGATTGGACCATGTCAGGTGGGGGAGAAGAGCCATGCAAGGAACGTGAAAATCACGGTGGTGCACCAGCATGACCGCAGCCACTTGGCTGAAATACATAAATAAATAAAAAAATAAAAAATATACATATATATACATATATACATATATACATATATACATATATATATATATACATAATGGCCCTCTCAGACATGCCCACAGCTACACTGAGAGCCACGGTCACAAGTTATGCAGATGACACAAAAGTCTCACAGGTAATACAGAACCCATTAAATACACTGGACCTGGTGGGCCTGCAGTCCCAGAGGCAGAGAGAGTGCGAAACCTGGGCATCTACATGAGTAATAATGCATCCTTTCATGTTCATGTTGCTAAATTGTCAATGAAATGCAGGCGACTGACCGCATGGATTCTAAGGACTTTTAGAACAAGAGATCAGGAAACCATGATGGTGCTCTGGAAGACACTTGTTCTAAGCCACTTTGACTATTGCTCTCAGCTATGGTCACCAACCAGTGTCAAATTAATCTCAGAACTTGAGGCAATCCAACGAAGCTACACGAAGAAGATAGCCTCTATGCAGCACATAAGCTATTGGGAAAGACTCAAGAGATTAAGACTCTATTCCTTAGAGCGTAGACGAGAAAGATATGACATAATATACATCTGGAAGATCCTCGAAGGAATTGTCCCAACCTTTGGCATCGAAAGTTACACAAATAAAAGAACTGGACGCCATTGCATAGTGCCAAGGACTCCAAATTTGCCATCAAGATGTAGGACAAGATACTGCAATAGCCTGGGCTTCAAAGGTCCACAGCTCTTCAATATCCTCCCGAAGGACCTGAGAGACCTGCATGCGGTGGATGTAGGTGTCTTCAAGACAAGGCTGGACCTCTTCCTGTCAGGTGTCCCAGATGAACCAACTTCACGGCAGGAGGCGCAGATGCGAGCAGCTGCAATAAACTCTCTCATGCACCAAATGTCAATTCCTGCAGTAAAATTCATGAAGTAAAATTGTGTAGCAACACCAAATGGTGGTGCCCCAGCATGGCCACAGCTCATGAGCTGAAACTAGATAAAATGAAACTGAAATGAAATATACATCCATATATACACCTATATACATACACACATGCACATATATACACATATACACACACATACACAGATACATACATATACACATATACATATACACACACACACACACACACACACACACACACACACACACACACACACACACACACACACACACACACACACACACACACATATATATATATATATATATATATATATATATATACATATATATATATATATATATATATACGCACCCATACATATTCACAAATAAACTCATATATGAATATATATATAAAAAAAAATTGCATAAATATATCTGTGCACAAAAATATACATACATCCAATTAAGCATACATAGATGCATATTGATATATTTTTTATAAATAATAGAAAAAAATACATATATGTACACAAAAATCTATACAAACACATCTAGTTTCATACAGAAACATGAATATATATACACACACTCTCCCACAGATACACGTGTATATATAAACACTTATACACGTACCATTATACATACATATATATTTTTCATGTATTTGTTGTTAAATGAATTTATAGAGATACTCATCTGAAGGTAATTCATATATAAGTGAGTGAGATGTTAAATGAATGAAAATTAATTAATGAATTAAAGAATAAAAAAGTTAATGGGTTGTCCATTAATTCACATGAAATGATTACTTTGTTATTATATGCTAGAAAAGTTGGGCTGAATTAGGGGTTTAAAGAGTAAATCTTGCTTAAGAAGACAAATCAAAATTATAAATAAGGTTTACTACAGTAATTCCGTAACATATTTGATAGTGTAAAAGTTTTATCGAGATTTGAAAATCACAATATATTATGCTGACCAGTAAATTTTTCGTCAAATAATGAGATATTAAAATGATTGGGATATGTTTTGTTACGAGAATGAATATTTAAACTATGAATGATAGAAATTAAAGATATTTCTAGGAACGCTGGAATGATGAATTATGATCGTAGATTTAGAGAACTCTCATTAAAAAAGCCAGGAACATAATAACTCTTATTATTGCTAAGCCAATTGGTGAATAAATTGGAAGTCGTAAAATAATGATATTGAGGTATAATAAAGTATGGAAAAGAAGAAATAAGGTTAATAATGCATTGCATATTATGTAATTATTATGGGTGGATTTTACTATGAAATAAACCAAAAATAATGCACTTTTTTATGTTAAAAGATTTTATATGACCTAATTTAGGTTAATAAATAAAGAATGTTTAGATAGATTACATCAATCGTAATCAATTTTTATCTTCTAACATATGAGGGAGTTAATTATATGTTTTACTAGTACTATTTGAGGAACTCATGTATTACGGGTTAATGCGATAGCGTTTTATGAAAAAGTGATTGTTATTTAAATGCTGAAAATACATGTTGTTGCCAATGTTTACATTTGTAAGAGATTTCTATGAACGTGTTTACCAGTTTATTCTTTGAAAATAAAATAAAGTACATTTCGTTATTACATAATGAGCAGAATTTTCCACCCTTTTCATATGGCCTAGAAATAGAAAGAATTAGCCAGTCTAGTTTAAATTTTATGTTCTTATCTTTAAGTTCCCAGATTAGTTTGCTAAGGCTCGTGGTATTACGTTTGTTTCTATCTCTAAAGGTTGAGAAATGATTAGATATTCTGGTGGATATTGGTGAAGAGGACGATCCAACATAAAAGTAAATATTTGTAGGAATACTAACTTGGCATTGATAAATAGTGTTTTTGAATTTGGCATTATCACTTAAAAAACTAATTCTTTTGCTATTAACTTCAGAAATCATGATTTTGTTGTTGTGACTATTACTATTATGTATCGTGTTATAATTATTGTTCCTTATATTATTATTAGTGCTATTATTGTTATTTTGGTAAGGGTTAATAATGTCTGGCTTAATGTTATTACTGTTGGAACACTCTAGCGGATTTAGAAGCCTCATATTATGTGCAGATATTATCTGTGAGATGTTCTTCGTGTTAGAAAAACCGAATATAACCCTGTGTGTATTTATGACTGGGAGGTAATGAGAATGTTTTGGAAAATTCTTATTAATAGCGTTTTGGAACTGGGATACCAAGTTTGATTTTACACTTTTGCTAAAAGGTAGTATTATCCAGACATTTTTATTAGACTCTGGTTTAGAATATTTGCTAGTATTATTTATAAATAGTTTTAGTTTATTATTATCATTGATAAAGGGTTTAAACTGACGGTTACTTCCCCTATTTCGTGAATAAATGTTTAGCTGGTTATTATCGTTAAAGAATTTATGATGGAAATTATAATTGTATTTGTTGTTATTGTTTAAATTAAAATCTATATTATTATTACTATTATTATTATTACTCAAATCGGTTTCATAAGTAGAATATATATAGTTAACTTTTTCTCTATAACCTGCTTTTAAAAAAGCTGAGTTGTAAAACTCAGCCTCCTTATTGAAAATATTTTCGTTTGTAGATAGATTGGATAGTCTAAGTGAAATGTTTTTAACTAAATTTCTTGTTACCGAATTTGGATGATTGCTGAACTTGCTAATGTATTTTAGGTTAGTGGAGGGTTTGTGATAAGGGAAGAATGTTTTAGTTTGTAGGTCTAGAGTGACATCCAAGAAATTAGCTATAGATGTTTCATCTTCAAATACTATATTAAAGCCCATTCTACTGAAAAACCTAGCTAGTCTATTTTTAACTTTTTGTATTTTTTGGTTTGTGGTGTTCTCCAAATAGAGTAAACAAACAATCGTCTCTGTATAGACCACCCTTAACATTTGGGAATTGGTCTTCTAATTCGTATAGAATGTATGTGCAGACTAAATCAGCTATTTGTGCTGAATCGGAACTTCCCATAGGGACATCAAATCCTTCTGGGGTGTCCTTACGTATCCATAGTTTGTTATTGAACTTAATTATAGAATTTCTTGCTGCTTTAATAACTTTAAATTCCTCTCTAGACATACCCACCTTCTTATGAGCAAACCAAAGTGCTTTGTTTAAAATAATGGGGTTAATTGATGGGGTTAATTGATGGGGTTAATTGATGAATAGAAGTTAGATATGTATCGCATAAATTGTAATTCTTCGAAACATATGTCAGAATAAAGTATGCAATTATAACATGCGTTCACTCCATTCCTTAAATTTATATATACTCAAATACCCAAAATATCAAGGAGTTTCTGCCTCAAAAACAGGAATTACACCACAGTTATTTTGTGATCTTTGCTACCCTGGTTTCTATTAACCCATTTATTCTACCCGAATTATTATTAATTAGGATAAAATATATACATATAATTAAATATATATATATATATATATATATATATATATATATATATATAGTTGAAAATATGTGGAAAACATAAAAAGTGGAAGAGAAATGCCTACGTTTCACATAGTTCAATATCATTTTATATTAAAAAAAACTTTAAGCATATGCATATTGCATGGATGTAGTGATATCCAACCGGTTTTCGCTATTTTAATTAGCTTTTCAAGGGACATTGTGAAGTAATCAATTTTTTTGACAAAGAGGCCTCGCCATTTGGGATGCTTGAAAAATAAGTATGAGTCTAGAGTGTGGTCTAAGGGAGGTAATATGTGGCAGGGGGGACAACTAACTCCTCAGTATAATTTTTGAAGTGGTCAAGTTTGTATATTAAGGTGTGGTCTGTACAGGTGTGGTCTGTACTTTTGTATGAACAGGCTTTCCTTGTTCTGGCGTTCTTTTAAGGAGATCGAATCTTTGCACTGGTATAATGGAAATATATGGGAATTCAGTGTTTTATTTCTTGTGCATCTGTCGATAGGTTCGTTCAGGGCTATCTGCCTGTATTGAGGAAAGCGAATCTGTTCTTTATGCAGCGTGACTCTGCCTCTCAAAGTTAGGCTCGTTTGGCCCATATAATTGTGGCCACAACCTGAGCAGGTTAGGACATGGATAAGCTTCTGGAAAGCACATATGAAGTTGGTCTTAATTGAGAATTTTTCTCCTTGCTGGAATGTGAATTCTGAGCCTTCAGTTAGATATGGGCATGTACTACAATTGGGTCCTCTGCATGTTTTAACTGTTGGTATCGCATGTAATGAATATAGTTTTGCATTTGTTAGGAGTCTCTTGAGTGGTTTTGTTGCCTTTTGCATTTGATGTGTTTATGTGTATTTAGGATGTTCCTTTTCGGCTCTTGAGTGAGCAAAGGGCGATTGTGTATAATTGTGTTGTATGCTTCCTTGTTTCTGGGAATTGTGGGTTGATATGTATGGAAGTGACTTAAAATGAGGTGAAAAGGAGATACTCTTTTGAATATGTTCGTTTGTAGTAGATGTCGGTTGCAGTTTGGTTGTTGGATTAACGAATCTGGACCAACACCCCAATATACTCCTCCGGGGTGTCTTCAACGTTCCAAATGTTAAATGTCCTGAAGGCCACATCCTCTCTGGAATATCACCGCATGAACAAAACCAAGCAATATCATTGCTGGAGTTTTCTAGCATGCTGTTTATGGAGCAAGTGATACTCCAACCAATGAAGGGAAGCAATATTTTGGATGTCTGCTTCACAAACAATGTGAAGGTAACTCCAACAACTCTCTCGGATGATAACATTATAGAATTAACAATGTATGGAACTGCTGGCATCAATCCTATCAGGAAGAATCTAGCCATATCCAGCCTAAATTTCCACAAAGCAAACTGGAAATCAATCTGCAAAGAGATCAACAATCAAAATTGGCCTGACATCCTGTCTATACGAGACATTGACCTAAAACTATGTCACTTTATGTCGACTGTGCACTAAATATGTACCAGAAAGAAAGGCCAGCATACATATAAATAGAATCCTCAGAAACAGGAAAATCATTATGAGACACAAAACAAATGTCTCAAGAATATGGTTATCTATATCACCATTACATAAGAGAAAATTGGAAAAGATACCTAGATGACTTTTTTTATCATTTGGAAGGAGACCCTTGATAAACTTTTGGAATTGAAATGAACATTAATGATATAAACAATAACATTCAATTCACAATGGAATATTACAAAGAACAACTCCCATTTTTGGATATTATGATAAAAAGTCAAGAACCAAATTATAACTGACATCTATAACTACATCAGCGAACTCGAAACAATATCTTCTTTTTAGCTCATGCCATCTGAAACGCATCAAAATAAATATCCCTTCTTAATTTGTCAAAAAAGGATTTGCACAACAGTGTCTGATAGAACTACTCGGGATCTTCGTCTTCAAGACCTCTAAACAACCTAAGTGAAAGACAATATCCACCCTCACTTATGGACGATACAATTAAGTGTGCCAAGAAATTATACTTAACACTAAGGACAGCAAAACATAACACCAAACCTCATCTCAGAACACTACTGTATATATTAACTCACAACCCAAGAAACAATGAGTCATACAGTACTATTGTGCAAAATCGCCTTTACTACATAGAGACCCAAAACTGAACAACATCCTGAAAGCACATAAATTCATCAAATGCAAAAAGTAACAAAAATATAAAATGTGCTGTTTGTAATTTATTGTCTTCCGATAAGAAAAAAATCCGCATCATTCCGTCTCAAAAGATTACTATCGCCGTTGAAAGCATACTTTTTGTACTTACTACAGATTGATTGAAACTAACTTGCTTCCTACACTTCGATACTTGGATCTTATATTTACTTGTATATATAGTATATATATATATATATATATATATATATATATATATATATATATATATATATATATATATATATATATATATATATGTATATATATGTATATATATATATATATATATATATATATATATATATATATATATATATATATATACAAGTATATATATACCTATGTGTCTATGTGCGTATGTGTATGTATATCCAATTATATATATATATATATATATATATATATATATATATATATATATATATATATATATATATATATATATATATATATATATGTATATATATATATATATATATATTGTTGTACTTGGGGATGGTCATATTGCCAGTTTAGCCAATAAAAACACACGCACTGTATATTTGGTGTTAATTTTTTTTTTTTTTTTCAGCTTTATATTACATTAATCTTAATCTTAATCTTATTTCGGCCAGAGTTCTTTCGTCACACTTCTGTGACCTCATCAGTGGTCCTTTGTTTCCTTCTTTCTTATGTGTGTCTCACCTTGCTAACTATCAGCCATTTTGTATTTTGTATTCCTATTGTATGTGTCTACGCATGCGTGTCCTTCAATGTGTCTGTGTCTTTTGTAAGTGCATGTGTGTATGGGGAGTGTCTGTATCACCTATATTCTCTGTTAATACGTGTTCGTTTGTATTAGTTTTTATTTATTTATATGTTCATGTGTGTGTGTGTGTGTGTGTGTGTGTGTTTTCTTTTTTTTGTGTTTAATTAAATTTTGTTAACGTATGTAGTATTTAATTCCATTTGTTTATCTATGTATTGTATTATACTTTGTTCCTATTATTGGTTTATGGGTAACATGTTGTCACATGCTGTGGTTTGTTAGTGGCGTATGTTAGTGTTCCATTCTAGTTTCCTATTCAGGCTAGGTTTCTCTTCTATTATGTGTGTAGCTTCAGTAATTTGTCTAAGTGCTGCATCACTGCTATGTGTAGATAAGATTTTAATTTCTATGTTGTTGATTGAGCCTCTATGTTCTTGCTCAGCGTGCTGGTACAGAACTGATGAGTTCTTCCCTTCCTTAAGTTCCCTCCAATGTTCGTTTGCCCGCTCCCCTATACTCCTTGCTGTTTCGCCTACATATGTCGTTGTCTTATTTCTGCATCGTCCCTCTGTACATCTTATACTATAGACCACATTTCTGGTTTTGCAGTTCGTTTGTGGGCTAAATCTACATACGATACAGTTCCTATCAGTGCAGGGGGTTCTACTGAAAGGGTGTGTTCTACTGATAAGGGATTTGATAGGGTTGCCTGGCCTTTCAACAACCTTAATTCTCAGCTTAAGTTTGTCTAGGGCCCTTCTAAAGCGGTACGCCAGTTCGCCTCTAGGGGTGGTGTCGACGAACATGACGCTTTGGTACTTGTGGCTATTGTACCATGAGCTTGCCTTCCCTATTTTCTTCTTAGTTCTTTCTATGGTGTTCCATGATTTGCTCCTATAGAGTGGGCAAATCCCATTCCTATCGTTGCGTTTTACAATAGGAATACAAAATACAAAATGGCTGATAGTTAGCAAGGTGAGACACACATAAGAAAGAAGGAAATAAAGGACCACTGATGAGGTCACAGAAGTGTGACGAAAGAACTCTGGCCGAAATAAGATTAAGATTAAGATTAATGTAATATAAAGCTGAAAAAAAAAAAAAATTAACACCAAATATACAGTGCGTGTGTTTTTATTGGCTAAACTGGCAATATGACCATCCCCAAGTACAACAACATCTGTTTCAACACACGATTTCACATAAAAAATCTTGCGAAACAAATATATATATATATATATATATATATATATATATATATATATATATATATATATATATATATATATATAATTTTATTTAAAAGAGTTCCAACTCTGCCTGTTTTTTATGTTTTTTATTTATATTCTTGTAAAATTTATGTGGGATATAGAATATGGAATATATAATATATAATACAAAAAAAGATGGATGGTACAATGAAATGAAGTATTGAATGTCTTATTGAATATATGAAATATTGAGTGTTCAATATAAAAGATTAAATATATAAATATATAAAGGCGAATACGTATTTTCTATACCTTGTGGTATTTCATTATGGCCGGTATGACAGACTGTAACAGACTGTAATAGACTGGCTGGTTTTCTGTATTTTATACCAATTCCTTTGGACAGCAGCAGTATGCGTTTGGCTATTTTTTACAGTTGATGCCAAGTTTATATTTAGAAATGATGACATTTGATAGGTCTTTTGTGTTTTGGTTATAGGGATAAGATTTTTGAACCCCAGTAGGTGTTTGGCTATTTTTAGAAATGATGACATTTGAGAGATTGTTTGTGTTTTAGTTATAGGGATAAGATTTTTAAACCCCAAGTAAGATAAATTTAATCATTGTTAAGAGTAGGTTTGAATTTCTTAATAAAGTCCTTTTCTTTGCGTTTTCTTTCAATTTCATTCAGTTTGTAAAGTTTATGGAATGAAAATATCATAAAAGTTTGACGACCACATGTTGCCAGATGGCTACTCAGTGGTATTTGGCGGACCTCTGGGTTTTTAATCTGTTGTCGATGCACTCGTGAGCGTTCCGATAGTGCATTACCTGTCTGGCCAACGTACAGTTCTTCACAATTAGGACATTTGATGCAGTAGATTAGATTTCTACTTTTGCAGTTCATATTCGCATTGGTGAATATTTTCCCTGTTTTTGTGTTCATATATGGGCCGGTATGAATTGATCGGCATGTGCCGCATCGGCTATCATTGCATTTGGATACAGTGAATGCTTGATTTTTGTTGCTGATGTCAAACCTTGCCTTTGTTAATAGCTTTTTCAAGTTTTTAGGTTGTCTCTTACTGAGAGTTATATTTTGATCTGCAATGATATTTCTCAATTCCTTACTTAGTGCAAGGATCGGTAAGTTCGCTTTGGCGATATTAAAGATGTTCTGGTGGCATGGATTTTGTGTCACTATAAATACTATGATTTTTTCCTGTTTGTCTCTTCTTTGTGGTGTCCTCAGTTGTTGTATGGGTATTTTCGAAGCCCGCTGAATTTATATATATATATATATATATGTATATACACACATTTATAAATACATATCTGTATCTATCAGTCAGTCAGTCAGTCAGTCATTGTGTCTGTCTGTCTCTATCTCTCTGGGTGTCTCTCTTTATTCCTATATATATATATACGTATATATATATATATATATATATATATATATATATATATATATATATATATATATATATATATACGTATATACGTATATACGTATATACGTATATATATATATATATGTATGTATATATATATATATATATATATATGTATATATATATATATATATACATACGTGTATATATATATATATATATATATATATATATATATATATATATATATATATATATACGTGTAAATATATATATATATATATATATATATATATATATATATAGATAGATAGATAGATAAATAGATTGATAGATAGATAGATAGATAGATAGATAGATATCAATAATAAATGGAGCAAAACGCATATATGCGTTTTTCTCCATTTCTTATTAATATCTTCTAAAAATGTATCACTTTAACTAGGTATCTCTACCTGTAAAACGGCTGTGATATCTTGTTTTTTAGTGTAATTTTGCTACCTCTGGTAACTATTAACATATTTACATTATCAAAGGTTTTTTTCAATAACTGAGAGAATATTAATATATACATAAACTATATATATATATATATATATATATATATATATATATATATATATATATATATATATATATATATATATATATATATATATATATATATACGAATATATGTACCACGTACAAGATCCTTGATTATCTTCGTCGTTTACCACTGATGAAATACACAACAGTTAACTAAATTGAAACAGGAAAGTAAGAAAAGAATCTTCGTCTGTAACCAACAGCTAATGATTCGCTGATCTATTCTGAAGGAACCGAAATAGCATCGCAGATATTTGGTGACTCTATCGCCCTCCCTCACTGTCGTTAAGAAGCAAAATTCTGTTGGTGATGTTATTAATAGCATGATCAGAAATTGGTTTCAGAGCTATGGATAAGAATTGGTGCAGAGAATGACACTGTATCTGTAACGGCATTTCTCAAAGCAGTGAAAATCTTGTCAGTTCCCTTAAGAAAATACAAAGACTACGTGATATGATATACAGCGGAAAGAAAAACTGATAGCACTAACACTTTCTTTCTTGAAGATTTTAATCTGTACTCATGACACCAAAAGACAGATCTAGTCACACCCTCGTGGGATATAGAGACTGAATTTGATCAGGACAGTGTTCACAAATGGCTAAAAATAAGGAGTCTAATGGCCTGTCTCTCTTCCATCTCTCTAACTGTGTAGGTTATAAATAACTCAGAATCAACGAGAACATTGTAAATGCTGGAGATGTTAGTAAAGACAGAATGCTTAAAGTGCGAAAATGATTAACTCATCTGGTTTTGTAAAATATGGAAGAAAAAACTATCTGTATTCAATAAAATTCTTTTCCATTATACTTTAGCATCACTAGTGTTAATAGCAACAACTGAGACACGAGACTACTATCAAGAATACAATGTATCTAGTAACATCCATAGAAACAGTGACACTGATGAGATCGATATTAAATGGACTGATGACGACAGAGGTATAAAGTTAGTCCGGACAGTCTGTAAGTGCGGCCTCGTTGCAGTCCTTAAGTGTCCCATCATGGCATTATAAATACTGGGGCACCTTGAGTATGTTCTGTTGCAAGCTTTAAGGCTACGTCCCTTCCTTCCCATCAATCTTATTGGTCCTGTAAAATGTTATGGGCTCAGGTCCTCCATCTTGACTAAAACATTAACACTCCCCAGACCATATATTTGGTGCAAATGCTGAATAACAGAAGAGATAGCATTAAAGGTACCCAAGGAGTAGATTGAGAGGTTAAATCGGGTGGAATGAAAGAATAACTCACTTATTAGTCGACGCAGCAAGACCTTCCCCTTCAGATGTTGAGTTGCCAGCATCAACAGTTGCACTATGAGCCGATGGAGTTTCAGTTAATGATACATCTTCGCTCTCGGAAACTTCTTCATTCCCTAAAGGTTCTGCAATCACAGTCACTTCTTCATTACCCACCAACGGTCCTTCAGACACCAAAGGTCCATCAGTCACCAACTGTCCTTCAGTTACCCAAAGAACAACAGCGAAAACAAATAAGGAAAAGACGGGATTCTTCATGGCTGTTATTTACTTCTTTTCAGTCCGCCCCTAATTTACTGACACACGAGTAATATCGGGAACAATAGATTTGGTTAATACAGAACACAAAGGAAATATCTAAAGCTTCTTGTTGGAGTTATCTTGTCTTGTGGTGGTTCTTGTAACACAAAGTCTTCAACAACAGTAGCGGGATAGTATCAGCAGAGTCGGCTAGGCTCTATCACATCTCTACTAAACACACAAATTTATAACAGGTCTCCAACATTCTCATCTGAAACTTGATTGGCCAGAAACAAGTTCTGAAGTCATAAAATCTAGGACAATAAAATAAAAGCCAAAAAAGTCACACACTTCACTCTATTTCACATCGTCAAAGCCACTGCCTTCAAGTCAGATAAAAGATCGCAAGTGAGAACTGGAAATCTCATATGAAAAAGAGCTATAAAGTATAAATTCGAACAAATTTTCACAACTTTATGAGCATGTGCGTCCAAATATATATATATATATATATATATATATATATATATATATATATATATATATATATATATATATATATATGTATATATGTGTGTGTGTGTGTGTGTGTGTGTGTGTATGCATAAATATATATACATACATATATAAATATGTATGCGTATATATTGGTATATGTATATATATATATATATATATATATATATATATATATATATATATATATATATGTATATATGTATATATATATATATATATATATATATATATATATATATATATATATATATATAATATATATATATATATATATGTATATGTATATATATGTATATATATATTTATATATAGAGAGAGATGGTTGATAAATATTGGGAGAAAAGGCTTTTTTCTATAAGGGCGTCCATAGGGGAAGTGTTCCGCCCAGTATAAATATTTAGAAGAATTGGCTAAGTCTACGCTGGAATCCAGGGGAGCAAGTGTCTGTCCCAGATAAATAATAAGAGGAAGGGGCTCTTTCGATAAAGGAATCCATAGGGGAATAGTTCTGGCCGAGTTAAACATTAGAGAAAGGGGAACCTTCTATGAAGAATTCCATAGGGTAAGGCTTTTCTGTAATATAAATAAAAGAAGGAAAAAATTGTCTCAACAAGAAAGCATGTATATTTCAGCACATATATCAATAGTAATAAGACAAATGAAGTAGAGGCAATCATCCAGTGCTGAATATATGATTAATATAGAGACAATTGTTCAATTCATACAAAACGTAACATAGATTATGAAATAATATCAGAAGATATTATTTTCTTGGGAAGCATGCTGACGGCTCGACAACAAAACTGTGAAGTGACGGAAGTATTTTTCCTTGATATGTAGCAGAGAGAGAGAGAGAGAGAGAGAGAGAGAGAGATAAGGCGGGGGAGGGAGAGAGGGGGAATGTGTGTGTGTCTATTGAAATTACAATTTCAAATGAGATAGCAGTTACAGGTAACCAAAATTCTTGTAACTAAAACCTGCTTCATCCTGCTCTTTTATGTGTATGTGTGCGCGAGAGAGAAAGAGACAGACAGACAGAGAGAAAAAATGGTGAAGAGAAATTTCATAATATTTGTAGAATCATTGTTGTAAATTTCAAATTCATCGATGATTTGAAAGCGAGGCATATGAGTGCACGAGTAAATTGTGCATATATATATATATATATATATATATATATATATATATATATATATATATATATATATATATATATATATATATATATATATATATACATGAGGGAAATGGAAAACGGAGACAAAAGCACAAGATGTTATTTCAGTCATTTATCACCGACATATGTTTCGATGGGTACATTAATATCAATCCGGAAGGAAAAATAAGTTGTACTACTACTACTACTACTACTACTACTACTACTACTACTACTACTACTGTTGCTGCTGCTACTGCTGCTGCTGCTGCTGATGATAATGATGATGAGGAGGATGATGATGATAATACTGTATCTTCCATAGGTAATAATTCAAGCAATAATGCCTTGTATCAAAATATTCACAAAGATAATCGTAGTAAATTTTAAAAAATAAACAGTGTAAGGGAGGTAACTATACTTCCTTACTCTGTGAAAATAAAAACAGCTCCAATTTTTTTAATGAGAAATCCTCCTATAAATTGCACAATAAAACTATTTTGCTAATAAAACTATTTTGCTAATAAAACTATTTGGTTTCTTATTTCGTACGGTAAACAAATTAAAGTAATCTTCCGTACCTATATTGTAATGTCATCAAAAGTAACTTCACCCAAAATTCGAGGTACCATTCAATTCTTAATTCACATCGTATTAGAATTGGTTTTGGCAACACTAATAATCTCAAATAGATTATCTCGTCACTCAATTATATTCTTAACGGTAAAAGTGATCCACTTAGTAACTATAATAACAATAATATCAATAATAATAATAATCACTCTTTAATATTATTGATTCTAATATTATTTGTAATTGTGACCTAAATCGAACATATGTTTTCAACGGAAATTGCAAAATTAAATATGTAGTCTAGGAATGAAAGGTTAATTCCAACAGCAAGGAATTTTTCTATATTGGCCTTTGCTCAACTGAGATAAAAAAAACAAAAAACGCATAGATGATCATATTTCTACATTT
>NC_142956.1:4561539-4579039 GCF_046866305.1 Octopus bimaculoides
GGGAAAGATGATTCAGCACTTCGGACTTAAAAGGGTCTGTCGCAAAGGAACAATTGGAACTGTAATCAACAGTGAACATTGGACATGTATTATATGCGACCGTGTTCTGTTGTCAAAAGCAGGATACGTGAACCATATGAAGTCACATAGAAACCGTAATGCTCTGAGAGGTAATGATCTTGGACACCAGCCACCTCTTACAACTTGTGTCGTATGGCAAAAATCTTGTGAGACAATATCTGGACTTAAAAAGACATATGTTAGTTCACAAAAACATTCCTTCAGAATCAGATTCCAAAGGGTAAAGATATAGAAGAAACTTGGATAATCTCCGTCACTTGTGTTTTAAACCCTGCCAGTCAGCAGCTGGTCTAAATGTCATCTGAGGGCTCATCAACGGAGTGGGTGTGCTGTTTGGTGGAGTGTGACGTGTGCATTGATTGAACGGTTATCAATCGTATATATATATATATATATATATATATATATATATATATATATATATATGCATATATATACACATGTAGATGTAAGTATGTACATATATGTGTGTATACATGTATATATATTCTTTGTATTATTACATTATTGAACGCACACGTCCTTTTTTGCTAGTAAGTCTCTACTTTATTATTCTGACGTGACTCTATCTTTCTATCTATCTATCTATCTATCTATCTATCTATCTATCTATCTATCTATCTATCTATCTATCTATCTGTCTATCTTTCTATCTATCTACCTATCTATTTATCTATCTGTCTTCCTCTATCTTTCTATCTATCCCTCTATCCACCTATCTATCTTTCTTCTTACCCATCTCTCCCTCTCGCTCTGCTTCCTTCTGTTATCTTGGCTTCTACTTCATTGCTATACACTTCCGTCCCTTCCTCCTTGTTCCACTTCCCCTCCCAACCATCCTCTCTCTTTCTCTATCTTTCTACCTATCCCTCTATTTATCTACCTATCTATCTTTCTTCTTACCCATCTCTCCCTCTCGCTCTGTTCCCTTCTGTTGTTCTGGCCTGTACTTCACTGCTATACCCTTCTGTCCCTTCCTCCTTGTTCCACTTCCTCCCTCCACCATCCTCTCTGCTCTCGTGTGACCTGTGATCAGCTTTCTTTTCATTCTAGCCGCTGTGAAGGCAAGACGAACTACTAGCGTTCTACCTCAGATTCGCGTTTGGCCGTACGGCTTTTGAATGTTGTTTTCACTGTCTAATTTTTCCTGTCTTGGTTTGTGTTTGCCACCTTGGAATCCTCTGTTTAGTTGGTTGATCCACTACACAGGAAGAGACTATTCTAGAGTACGTTCTGCCTTATCTTCGAAACGTCAGGTTAGAATAGAGGCAGCTGATGAAGGAATATTCCGAGCGGCTTTCCGTTTTCCTATGTGTTCGTTCCGTTGTCTGTAGTTCATTGTTCTAACGTCCTGTACCCTGATATGCATATATATACACATGTAGATGTAAGTATGTACATATATGTGTGTATACATGTATATATATTCTTTGTATTATTACATTATTGAACGCACACGTCCTTTTTTGCAAATAAGTCTGTACTTTATATATATATATATATATATATATATATATATATATATATATATATATATATATATATATATATATATAAGGGCAATAATGCCTCACGCTTAGAGGGACTCCATAAGTCAAAGCTACCAAACTAAGCACAAAATAAGCACAAAATTATGAAACCATTGGTTTACCGTTGAGTTAAAAGTTTTTAGGAGGTTAGGTTTGAAAGTTGCATTCTCTCGCGATTGGTAAGAATGTGCTTATTTTGGTAGTTTTGACTTATGGAGTCCCTCTAAGAGTGAGGCATTATTGTATAGTAATGCCCTTATATAAATTGAATTATATATATTTATGGAAAAAAAATGATGGTTTTTTTTTTCCTTATGAGGTTTTTCACGCTAACTACATAATAAATTATTATAAAGTTTTTATCCTAGTATTATATATATATATATATACACGATGGGTTGCTGTGACGTTTCTGGCTTTAAGGGTATCAGAAAAGGCTTTGCATGAGGCCAGACTTCCGATATCTTTTACAAGGCTTAGAAAAACTGAAGGGTTGCTGCAAAAAGTGTGTGAATCTGAGAGAGGAATACATTTAATAAAATTATAATTTACTGGTCCTCCTTCATTTCCTTTTACTCGAAGCCATGAACTTTTCAGCACCCCATTGTATATATTAACTATACGTCTCTCTCTCTCTCTCTCTCTCTCTCTCTCTCTCTCTCTCTCTCTCTCTCTCTCTCTTTCTTCCTCTTTCTCTTTATCTCTGTCTCTCTCTCTATTTCTCTCTTTCTCTACCTATGTGTCTATTTATCTATCTAATTCGCTAATTGTTCTATTATATTTTCTCTCTTGCTCTGCCCATTGCCTGTGAAGCATTTGAATTGTATCAATCTATTTTAATGCAGTCTTTTGTTTGTGCCGTGAGAGTTGTGGCAGAAGACGCTATAACTAATAGCGTATATATATATATATATATATATATATATATATATATATATATATATATATATATATATATATATATATATATATATATATATATATATATATATATATATATATACACTTACATATATGTTTCACTCGCGACCATCCCATATATTTAACTTCAGCTATTGTTTGAACAACAACAGTTGTTTTGAAAAATAACTTTTGGATGGTCCTAATATGAGGGTTGTTTTTCTGCTATTTTTACTTAAATAAGTAAACATCTACAGATTACAAATTTTTCGATGTCTTGTATAAGAGATTTTGGTGTCTATAGTAATAACTTCTTGCTATATAAAATATTATAAGCTTGTCTCTGTGGTTTTCTAACTTACATTTGGATTGTATAAAATAATAAAAGTTGATAACTATAGTTTTTAAGTGGAGGCGCAATGGCCCAGGGGGTAAGGCAGCGCACTCGCGGTCGTTGAATCGTGGTTTCGATTGCCAGACCGGACGTTGTGAGTGCTTATAGAGCGAAAATACCTAAAGCTCCACGAGGCTCTGGCAGGGGGAGGTGGCGAACCCTGCTGTTCCCTTTTACCACAACTTTCTCTCACTCTTTCCATTCTTTCTTCCTGTTTCTGTTGTACCTGTATTTCAAAGGGTCAGCCTGGTCACACACTGTCTCACACATTGTGTCACACTGAATCTCCCCGAGTACTACGTTAAGCTACTTGCACGTTAATTTCACGAGTAGGCTGTTCCGTTGATCGGATCAACTGGAACCCTCGACGTCGTAAGCGCCGGAGTGCCAACAACGTAGTGACGGACGAAATACTGCGAAGCCTTTCATCCGGCACACTAACGATATTTCTAGCTTGCCGCCTTATACATGGCTGATATTAATAATAAGAATATTGAAACGGCATAAGTTTTCTTTCTTCTTACCAAACAGATTAAAGTGAAAATGTTCAGATTGTAACACAACCATTTGAGCATTTGTCGAAATGTATTCTGATATTTACTTTGGCACAATCTGTTCAACATTCAAATCACACTGACGTCACCTGCAAATGTTATCATTCCTGGAGCCGATAAATAAAGTAACATCCAAAATCAGGTGCGTTGGTAGAGTCTTAGAAACGATACGGCTAGTGGCCCTCTCTTGTATGAATTATCAAAGAATGAAAGCAAAATAAGATAAAGGCATATAATTTCAGTTTTAAGAAGATTCACCTTAGAAATACTGTAACTTCAAAATAACAATACATAGACGCCTCAAATGTAAATAGACACCACCGGTTTTGAAAGATTTATTTCTACAGACAAAATAATGTCATTTGATGTGTTAGAATACTTAATCTACTATTTAGTATACAATAGCTTACAAACAATCGTGGCACTCCTTCGGTTTCGAGGGTTCCAGTTGATCCGATCAACGGAACAGCCTGCTCGTGAAATCAACGTGCAAGTGACTGAGCACTCCACAGACACGTGTACCCTTAACGTAGTTCTCGGGGATATTCAGCATGACACAGTGCGACAAGGCTGACCCTTTGAATTACAGGCACAACAGAAACAGGAAGTAAGAGCGAGAGAAAGTTGTGGTGGAAGAGTACAGCAGGGTTCGCCACCATCCCCTGCCGGGAGCCTCGTGGAGCTTTAGGTGTTTTCGCTCAATAAACACTTACAACCCCCACTCTTGGAATCGAAACCGTGATCCTATGACCGCGAGTCCACTGCCCTAACCACTGGGCCATTGCGCCTCCACCGTCCGTCACTATATTCTGAGTTCAAATTTCATTGATGTCAGCTTTGAATTCCACCATTTCGGGGTCGATAAATTAAGAACCAGTGAAACACTGGGGCCAATGTAATCGACTAGTCCCCACCCCACAATTTTGAGGCCTTGTACCTTCAGTAGAAAGAATTATTGTCAGTGATGTGTGACAGAAACGTTTCTTTATTGATCTCTCGAAGGGAGACAGCATTCTTCTATTTGTTTCAGTTATTTGACTGCAGCCATGCTGGAATATCGCCTTTAGTCGAACAAATCGACCCCAGAGCTTATTCTTTGCAAGCTTATCACTTATTCTATCGGTCTCTTGGAGACACAAAACACACCAACGGTTGTCAAGCGATGGTGGAGGAACAAACACAGACACACACACACACACACACACACACACACACACACACACACACACACACACATACACACACACACACACACACACATATATGTACAATTATAATTAAGATATCTAAGAGATACCACCATGCTAGAGATAGCAGTCAAAACTTGACACTAAAACCACATCATGTATTCATACAGCACCAGGTGAAGAGACAAATAGACAATTAAATTAGCAAAAAATTATTTGATAATCCCTGATCCGGATTTCTGGTTCTGTATAAAAATATACTCTACTTCATCAGTGGGATATACACAGATCGTATATAAATGCAAATATATACATATATACAACATACTGCTTTGTAGACGACATCTTTGTTTTTCCTTCAGAAGCATAGATGAATAAGTTGTCTGAATGGCCAACTCTGGAACAACCGACGTAGAACTGTCCACATGAAAAGCCTGATGTTTGAAGTTCCAAACCTTCTGCCTTGTTAATTGTCATGGGGAAACTGAGTTTTAGAGGGAACTGAAGTCTCTGCATAGGGTAGTGGTTGTCTGTTAGCGGAATTTATTGTTTGACGACAAGGCGACTTCTATTGCACAGTGTAAATGTGTTTAGATTGCGTGAGATTATGACAGGGCAACCGACTTTTAAGTGAAGTTCTTGAGGAGGGAGTTGTGGAGGATCTTGGGAGTTGAGAAATTCTGTTGGAAAGTGTGTAACCTGATCCACGTCGGTAACGGTGTCAACTGATCTGTAACAACATTCTTGAAAAGGTAGCTGGTTAAGTAAGCCGTAGTTAAGAGTATTGACAGCTGCATTTGTAGGTGCAAGAACAGCCCTGTCGCGGAGCCAATCTGGTTTCATGTATTCCGTTGTAAGATTTGGGTAAACAGCAGAACATAAGTCATTAGAGCTGGAGACAGTGTGACCAACGGTAGGAGTATCAATGCATCCGTTGTCCATTGCCGATTTTAATGAGTATTTCCGGAAATTGGGTTGTAGGCTGACCAGTCTGTAGGAGTGATCTCATGTTGATAGCGAGTTGTTTCGATTGGAAATGCGACCAAAGGAGGATTTTTAAGGGAAGCATTAAGTTCACCAGTGGGTGTTCCTTTGGGTATAATAGGCAGAGTTTGTTGAAAATCTGCAAGAAGTAGAGCCGCACCTCCAAGGACGTTATTGTTTGATCTAAGGTCTCTCATTGTGGTATCAAGTGCTTGTAGGGAACATTTATGGGACACAGTTTCTTCATCCTAAACAATGAGTTTGCACATCTTCAAAATCGTCGCTTCGTCCGAATAATGCATTATGTAGCGCGTTGGGCTTTCTTGGTGTGCTACATTGAAAGGCAATTTGAAGGTAGAGTGTGCTGTTCGTCCACCGTCGAGAAGAATCCAGGCTATTCCTGAGGAGGTAACAACAATAGTAAGGTCACCATTATACCTCAAAGCAGCAAGAAGATTCAGGGGGAATGTTTTCCCAGGTGCATGTAAGAAGCTGATTCCGCCAGTGTGTGTAGATGTTTCCGAGGACAAAATGATATACGTTAGCTTCATCGGAATTCAGAAGGGATTCATCAGTAATGTAATGTTTGAGTTTGTGGATGTTGTAGAATGTTTCTCTGAGAATGAGACGATTAGGACAGGTGTCTTCATTTATGTCTGAAGTGTTGAGAGAATAGGCGTCCAATCGTTGACCTCCAATTGCTATAACAAAGTCTTCCAAGAGAAGAAGCCTTCCGTTGTAAATGGCAGGGGTAGTGTGAGTGTCAACCCTACCTGTGATTTGGCGAGTCTGCAGTAAACTGTCATGGCACATTGTGTCTTTGTATTTATTCCATAGTGAACCTGCGTGTGTCAGGTTGCAGAAAACTAGCATTATTGCAAACAAAGTGTAGAGCTTGTGCGGATAACGATACAGAGAGGCCTTTTCAAGTGCATGAATATATTGATCATCTGTATCCGCTTGGAGCAGGCTTCTTTGAAAGAACCGCGTAAGTGGCCGTCCACTGTGCAGGAAGTTGGAAGTTGATCCCATCCCTTAATGACATGAAGTAAGAACCGCAAATGGAAGCATTCGGAGTTCAGCGGGATGAACTGGGACGCGTCCGATTGTGCCACCCTTGTACACGACTGGATCTAAATGCCCAGCCAGCCTTGTTTTCGTCGTTGAATTCTACGTTGATGCGTGCATAAAATGTTTTGCAGAGCATTTTTTTGCGGGGTACGGCTGTCACCGACTGTCAACCCCAAATCCCTGGTTATGACCTTATTGATGATTGCTGCGTAAGAGAGACAATCAATTTCTGACTGTTACTTCGCAAAGTACAGACCTAAGTGATGTATTTGCCGAGCGTGAACGAAATCGGATGAAAAGTATTGATTTTACGTGGGATCAAGTATATGGTCGGTCACATATACGCACACACTCACATCTGTCTTATATTATATAATATAATATAATATTATATTATATTATACACACACACACACACACACACACACACACACACACACACACACATACAGACACATACACACACACATATTTACATATATATATATATATATATATATATATATATATATATATATATATATATATATATATATATATATATATATATACGACGATCTTTCGGTTTCCGTCTACCAAATCACTCACAAGGCTTTCGTCGGCCCGAGGCTACAGTAGAAGACACTTGCCGAAGGTACCACGCAGTGGGACTCAACACTGAACCATGCGTCTGCGCATATCAGTAATATATCTTGAATGGTATTTAATATACCCTTATGCAGGGTGTTCAGACTACATTTGATGACATTTTATGTCCTCCTTTTCCAGGAACAATTTAATAGTTTAGTTGGTGATTACTGAAGAGCATAATTAAAGTTGTAGTTGAGAAAATAAATCAAAGGACACGGAGGACAAAAACACATCTGAATACTGCGAAACAATTACCTGTATCATAATGGTATCGAAATGTAGACATTATGGCAGCTGTTCAATGCCTTGTGGACACTATATAGGTTGTAAGACGTGATATGGAGAACAGCAACGGAGACTTCAAAGCTCTGACCAGCAGATGTTCTGATGGTGTCCAGAATCAATTATGCATTCTCACATCGTTGAAAGTGGCCCCTGGTTAGAGATGGTTGCAACTGGAAGGTCATATGTGTGGCAGCAGGATTCGGTTCCTTGATATACCTCTAGAAAGAACTGGAAGTGGGTGCTGGAGAATTTCTAAAACTTTGCCTGTCCCAATTTATGGCCTTCTAATTCTCTCGATTCTAGTCCCATATGTTACTATGTGTGAGGTGTGATTGAGATAGAAGTCAAGCCTTCTGTTTTCAACCCCAAGACCGAGCCGAGGGTGAAGATTCAAGAGCTACAGTCGTCGACCGTGCTGTAAGCTGAGAGCAGCTTCTTTGAATAAGTTCTTAATATACACATATATATCTAAATATATATAGCAATCTGTCTGTCTTTCTGTCAGTCTATCTATCTGCCTGTGTGTATGACAATCTATCTAATGTTGAAAACAAGAGGCGATGCATTGGGAATGAACCTGGTATCATGTGATTGGGAAGCAAACTACTTCTCAGGCAATCAAAACTTCACCTACATACGTAATAGATACATATTTACATATGTACATACATATACGCACATAGAATACAATATCATGCCACATATGTATACACATATATATATATATAAATATATATATATATATATATATATGTGTGTGTGTGTGTGTGTGTGTGTGTGTGTTTGTGTATGTATATATATATATATATATATGTATATATATATATATGTATATATATATATATATATGTATATATATATATATATATATATATATATATATATATATATATATATATATATGTATGTATGTATGTATGTATATATATGTATATATATATATATATATATATATATATATATATATATATATATACATACATACAGAATCCTTTGTATTTTTTGCTGTTATTTTGGGGATTTACAATTTATATATATATATATATATATATATATATATATATATATATATATATATATATATATATATATATATATATATATATATATATACATGTATATTATACATACACAGACACGCATTGAGTAGGAAGGCAACTACGTTTAAAGATAAACCTTCACACGCTCACACGCACACGCACACACACGCACACGCACACACACGCACACGCACACACACGCACACGCACACACACGCACACATATTTATTTCTATGCGTGTATATGTGTGTGCATGTGAAGTGTCTATATGTATGTTTGTGTAGGTTGGTATATGTTTATGGGTGCACATACACTTACAGTTGTGGGGATTTGTTCATATTCCTGTTTGTGTTGTTTTACTAATGGGAGTTTCAGTTCTCACGTTTCGTCTATTATCTGACTTTGAGGTAGTCTGATGGTTCTGCTGGTTGGACAGGGAGTGCAGGGAGTGTCTTTTCTTGTCTTTGTTTTAACTTCCCGGATTTCGATGATATCAAAACTTGTTTTCGGCCAATCAATTTGCAGCAGAGATTGTGATGGGTTTGTTATAAATGTGAGCGTTTAGTAGAGAAGTGACAGAGCCAGGCCGATTGTGTAACGGGATTCAGCTGCTGACACCCGCACTACTGTGTTTGAAGACTTTTTTGTATTGGAGGAACCACCACAAGTCAAATCCAACAAGAAGATTTAGACGTTTATTCTGTGTTCTGTATTAATCAATTCTATCCGCTCTGTTAATACAAACTGTTCGTGTGATCGTGGAGAGGAGAAACACCGAATAGAAGGAAAATAACAGCCATGAAGAATCTCGTCCTTTTCTTATTTGTTCTCGTTGCTGGTGTTTGGGTAACTGAAGGACAGCAGTCGACTGAAGTACCGTCAGTGATTACTGAAGAAGAGGCTGACGGACCGCCCGACAATGGAGCATTATCGAATGATGCATATTCCGATGGTGAATATGAGTCAGTGACTGAAGATCCCTCGGTGAATAATGAAACGGTGGTCGATAATGACTCTGGTAATTCAACTACAGGAGAAAGTCTTACTGTCTGGACACCTCCGTAAGTTACTGTTTCACTCCACCCTTGGGTATCTCTAGTGGGATGTTTCTATTTTGTTATCAAAAATTTGAATCAAGTTTATGATCTGGTGAGGATTTTGCGTTGTAAATATAGAGGGTTATAGACCATAATGCCTTACAGAGATTCAGTGATTGGTGGGGAAAAAAGGAAGGAAGAGGACCTGACTTTAACTCTTACAACAGAATGAACTCATGGTACCTTGTGGTGATATCAAATTGAGTAGCAGGTTAAGTGTGCCATCCAAACAGACATTGTCGTTAGAAAAACCTCTGCGTTTGTTGTTTTAATGCAGATCTGTCTTTACTTAGCTCAGTGCATCTCTGATAATAGTTACAAATGAGAATCTATAATCTGTATATGAAAACTATGGTTTTCGTTATTTCTTGATGGATCTCCTTTTCTCTGACATATTATTAAATATACCGAGCAGGTAATCTCTACAAAGTGCATGAACTTTGATTCCTATCCCTTGGAACAATATCTGGCCTGTTGTGTTCAATCGAGTTTTCCGTTTCCAATGGAAAGTTCCGCCGGTATTCTTGATGGAACTTACTTCTTTTGTGCCTTTAGTATGGCTATCACGGAAGGTTTCCCTGCATATGGCATTAGAGTTTATTTTAGCCACAATGTCATGCCGCATGGGGACGAAATATCTTACGGATGTTTTCTCACAGCTATTGATGACACGGGTGATAGCGTCCACCCTGTCTATTAAATACAATAAACATTTCCTGTCATAGCGTGGAAGTTTAGGGATAATTTTTCTCATCTCTTTTGTTGATCAAGTATTTAACAGTAGTCTCCCGTTTCTGAACAGCAAGCGAGGTAGCCTTCCAGGTGAGATATGAAGTATTGATCGCAATTCCAGAACCTACTACGTCCGTCAGCAGTATTGGCAATTTCTACCTTGCGAGATATGTTCCCGTGCTTAATTTGTTGCTGACCTGATGAGCTTTTCCCTTCCATCTCTGAATAAACCACTCCACCTATCCTCCATTCAAATGGAATATCTGTTTAGGACTCTTCGTTTTTTTGTTTTACTTAATCTCATGATACTTTTACTTTCGCTGTTCATTATACACCTGAAGTCCTTATTTCTCTCTTTACGGTTCAGCAGGTGTTGTCACCCTAAGTTTTAATTCTTATCAATATCTCCGAAGAACGTCCTGTTTTCAGTCTATTGATAGCATCGCCAAAAGAGTTTGAGATCTCTGGTATGGGGACAAAATCGGGGACAGAAGCATAGTTAACCTTCTTCCCTTATTCTTGTGTATTGCCGATACATTTTAGGCAGAATATGTCTGTAAAAGTCCAATTCGCCTAAACCCTGACGAACCTAACGGCAAATTCCCTCAACTTATGCGGCCACAGCATCCGTCAAGAGCACTAACCCCGAAACAAAAGAGCCCCACACTGATCATGACTCCGCTCACATGATCGCTCTCGTTCGTCTCCTTCCAGCAAGGCTCATGTATTGCGTCACACCTGGGCCTCACATTATCTTAAAAAGGCAAACTGGTTCCATTCAAAACGAGAGACGGGACAGCGATTCAGTATTTGTATATTGTATCGATGTATACACGCATATATACCTACATGTTTATATGCATGTATGATGTATGTATATAAGTATGTATATATGTACGTATGTGTGCGTTCTAGTGTGTGTGTGTGTATGTGTGTGTGTTCTGTTTTTATATGTTCCGTATTTTTGTTTCCAGGAGAACGTGTCGAGTGAAATGTTATAAAACCGTGACCTACAAGCAGTCACGAAAAGCGTGGTGTTTTTTAAGAAGATGTACAAAATACAGGTAAATAAGAAGCCACAGTTTCTGGTATTTATATCTTTCTATAGTGAGTAAACTTTTGATATAACGGCATCCATAATTACAAAATGTCTAAGATAACGGCATTTTTGTCTCTTTCCACCATTTTGGAATCGATATTCATCCATCCGTCCTTCCTTCCATCCGCCCATCCATCCATCAATACACCAATCGAGTCATCAATTCATACAAACATACGTACATACGTACATACATACATACATACATACAAAAATTAACGGAATTTCGTCCGTCTTTATGTTCTAAGTTCAAATGTCACAGAGGTCGACTTTGCCTTTCGTCTTTCGGGATCGATAAAATAAGTACCATTTGAACACAACTGTCGATGTAATCGATTTAACCCTTTCCAATATTTACTGGTCCTGAGCTAAAATTTTAACCAATATTCTAATATTTCTCTGTGTGTGTGTCTGTCTCCCTCACTCTCTCTCAGTCTATGTATATATATATATATATATATATATATATATATATATATATATATATATATATATATATATATATATATGTCTAGGTATACTCGTATATATATGCGTGTGTGTGTGTGTGTATACATATATATAGTGTAGGCGCAATGGCCCAGTGCTTAGGGCAGTGAACTCGCGGTTGTATGATCTCTGTTTAGATTCCTAGATCGGGCGTTGTGAATGTTTATTGAGCGAAAGCACCTAAAGTTCCACAAGGCTCCGGCAGGGGATGGTGGCAAACCCTGCTGTACTCTTTCGTCACAACTTTCTCTCACACTTTCTTCCTGTTTCTGTTGTGGCTGTAATTCAAAGGGCCAGCATTGTCACACTGTGTGTTACGCTGAATCTTCCCGAGAACTACGTTAAGGGTAAACGTGACTGTGGAGTGCTCAGCCACTTGCACGTTAATTTCACGAGCAAGCTGTTCCGTTGATCGGATCAACTGGAACCCTCGTCGGAGTAAATGTGCTAAGCAGTGTTTACGTATAATCACAATTTAGATTACTGACAAGTCAGTTTAGGAACGAACGGGGAAACACCCCATTCGGTCAGAGTCGCCCTCTCTCGGGAACCTGGAGTCAATAATCTCGCAACATCGATATCTCAGATTCCCGAGAGAGAGGGCGACACTGAACGAATGGGGTGTTTTCACACCTATGTACTATAATAATGATTTTTTTTCTCCACGGTAACTGCAGCGTACTTGCCTTTAGCAATTGAAATATGTGACAAACATATTTCAACTAATCTAAATTGTGATTACATATATATATATATATGTATGCTGGACCGCTGAAATCTACGATTTCTTTTGTTCATTCTCTCTCTCATAATTTTTTCTTATTCCTTTCTGTTGAAGAGCGTAGGCTCGAAACGTAAAGGGCTTTTTCTTTTTCTCGAGCGACAATCTAATACACTTGCTTGTTGTTCGTACACTTGTCTTGTGGCCACCTGATCGACCAGACAATCGGATCTTGCTATATATTTTTTATCACGATACACTTTGCATCATTTTAGCATATTTATGATGGCATCCCAATGGCTAGGCGATTCATTAAGTTTTCGACGCCATGTTGTTACCTTAATTGTTATGAGAATGAATGTGCACGTGTATATGTGTGTATGTATATGTACGTTTATGTCAGTGTGAGTCTGTGTGTGTATGTGTGCTTGTATGTGTGTGCGTGTGTGTGTGTGATTGCCTGAAACGATTATCATTGTGTTCTGTTTATATATTCTGCTATTCCATTATTCTTTCTCTAAACAGTTTGAAATACAGGAAATATAGTACAACCTGTCTCAAATGTTGTAAAGGATGGACTGGCGTTCCCAGAAAGTGCAGAGGTAAGCAATATAAGTTCAATACTGACCTGATGTTACATGCAGATAAGGGCTAGCGTTTACTTAATATTTTATATCCTAACAAATGAACAATAGCGTCGTTAATTCTTTCTTTCTCTTTTATATTACATACATGAACAATAGCGTCGTTTTCTTCATGCTTCCGACATAGTTAATCGGTTTCTATCCCTTTTGGTGTTGTATAAAACCCATAACTATTTCTAACTGTTTGACTTGGATGATAATTGCCCATCCAATTCCCGAGAAATCTTCCTTTTGTTTCTTCTTCACTTCTCAACTGAATCGACCCTCACTTGAACAAAACTTTGTTGCTCATCAAATATCCTATTCTAGAATAACACTCGCAATTTTAATAGCGAAGTATGGTCGAAATGGGAGTGAAATCCTCTCCCCAACAACTGACAATAGAATGCCTCATTACGTGTGCTTAAAGGAGGACCCTAACTTCGATAGTGTCATATTCTCTGGCTTGTATCTCACAGTCGATATCACGACAAATGCCTAGTTTCAAAATTGACGAGTCGTAATATCTTACAGAGCCCAGACACAACGTACCTACTTCTACCACCTTAAATATAATACACATAATTGTAATAATAATAATGATAATAATAATCTTAATAATAATAATAATAATAATAATAATAATAATAATAATAATAATAATAATAATACCAGGAAAACCCAAATGGCTGAAGTTCAAAAGATAGTGCTCATGGGAACTGCCCATATCCTACGTAAAATACTGTCTATGTGATCTCAAATTTTGAAACAAACACATAATTTTCTTAGGGTTTCTTAAACATTCTCTAGAACAACACTATGTACAAATCGAAATATATGGTACCCTAGGCATAACACCTACATGAACTTCTAACTTGTTGTCTCTTGAGGTCTCTGGGTGAGACTTGGATCCAACTTGTACAAATGTAAAACAAAAGTCAAACATAAAATAATAATAATAATAATGTTGCATTTGTGGATGGTCATGTTGCCAATTTAGCCAATAAAAACACACGCACTGTATATTAGGTGTTCACTTGCAAGAGCTTTATTTCATATTGATTATATTTCGGCCAGAGTTCTTTCGTCACACTTCTGTGACCTCATCAGTGGTCCTTTGCTTTCTGCTTTCTTTTTTGTGCCTCTCCTTACTAACGTTCTGCCATTTTGTATTCCTGTTGCATGTGTCTTTATTTGCGCTTGCGTAAATCGCTGTGTGTGTCTATGTTTGCTAAGTGTGTGTTTGGGAATGTGTACGGTACCTGCATTACCGGTATCCCCTGTTTATTCACGTTCAATTAATTTTATTAATTTTATTCATTTGTATTTTTTTTATCTGCTTACTTTATTATTTCTTCTTTCTCTGTATTAATTTATTGTATTTTGTGTATATATTTAATTATTTAATTCCAATTATTTATCTATCTATAATATTAGTTTCATATTAACAATTTATGGGGATCTTATTCTGTCATCAGGTTGTGTTGTGGGGGCTTGTGCTAGAGTTCCATTCTAGTTTTCTATTTAGGCTAGGTTTATCTTCTATTATGTGTGTACTACTAGTAATAATTCCCCGATGCAGTACCAGGTACTGGCTCTCATGGCTTCAGATGTTAACTGATTGGTAGTGTTATCATGTACGTTGTTTTGTCTTGGTATAAAAGATTTGCTACAGCGAATATTCTACTCAATACCACAGATATGCTTGTCAGTTACTTAACCATAACCAGTAGATAATGTTCCTTAGTGGTTGACGATGTGAGCATTTCTGATCACCTGCAGAAGTAGTGACTGAGTATCATAGCCATGTGTTAAGAGGAATGAATTTTTTAGGGTTTGGATAATTCACCTTTGATAACAAGGGTGTTTTGTTCAATTTCCTTAAACAATCCTTATTCAGGGACCTTTTGAGCGGGATAAGCTACGCGACCTGAAGAAAATTCTAACTTTGCCCCACCTGCAGGTCATGCTCTGTTTATCTTGATATGAGATCACCATGTTGTGCACATGTGGTTGTGGTGCATGTGCCTGGTGTACTCTTATTAAACGGGTAGTTATGATGGGTATAATGGGCTTCGCGTATTTTATCCCTGTGTCACTTTGATGACATGCACTGCTCTCTTATCCAATAATAATAATAATACTAATAATACTAATGATAATAATAATAATAATAATAATAATAATAATAATAATAATAATAATAATAATAATAATAATAATAATAATAATCTGATCCAACTTTTTAGATATCAACGAGTGTCGAAAAAAGCCTTGTGCATGGAATGCTAGATGTATCAACACACCCGGTTCCTATCGTTGTGTTTGTGACCGTGGATATACAATGGGACGACGTGAATGTGTTGGTAAGTAAACAAATATAATACACATACACGCGCGCGCGCACGTACACACACACACACACACACACACTCACACACACACACATACACTATCAGCTTCAGTTATCTTTACATAACATAACATTTTGTCAGAGCAGGTACGTGCCTGCATCCTCAGATGTATGTAGTAGGGATGAAGAAAATTGAACGAAACCGCAGAAGACGGGTTTCGGCAGTCGCGCGCTGTTCCGCTGCCGTCGCGGTCGTCGTCGCAAACTCCTCGCCTAATTTCTAAAATTTTTTTTTTTTTTTTTTTGGTTGGTTGGTCTTCCATTGGTCGGTTGATGTTATGTGGATCAAAAAATCACTGATATCTTTTAATACTAGCTAAATGTCAGAGAGGCGGTTTGTGGAAATGCTTTTGTGACAAACATAGACCACATCTGCTCATTGTCAAGGGATTCTTAAGGGTGTCGTAGCTTCTGTACATGTCTGAAAATCATCAACAGCGTTCCCAAACTCAATAGAATAGAAAATATTACATGGAACCTCTTGGTAGACTTTCACCCTAACAATTGACGCTGCGACCCAAAATGCTGCCATGAGAACAACACCTAGTACTGTTATTTTTAAGGTCTACTGAGTCTGTGTTCGAGGTATCGAGGAGAAATTCGGTAAAAATATAGAAACAGAATCGAGAAATAAAAAAAAAACTTAATGATAATAACAACACAATGATAATAATGATAATAATAATAACACTAATAATAATAATAATAATAATAATAATAATAATGATGATGATGATGGTGACGATGTTGGTGATGGTATTGATGATGATAATAATAATAATAATAATAATAATAATAATAATAATAATAATAATAATAATAATAATAATAATGATAATAATAATAATAATAATAATAATAATAATAATAATAATAAGAAGAAGAAGAAGAAGAAGAAGAAGAAGAAGAAGAAGTATGATTTTGTATACTTGTCACAAGATTCAAGGATGGGGTACAATATAGGACAGGCATAATTTTGGGGTTTACATAGAATAAAGAAATGATTAAAAAAGGTAAATATACAAGGTATACACTGAAAAAAAAGGGACACATACATAGCATACAAAGGTAAAAATAAAAGGAAGGGAAGGATGATAGAGATGTGGCCCTCCTGATACAAGAAGGCCTCTAAGCATAATCGAGGCACTCCACTGTCCGTGATTTTCCTGAAACCTTAGGATCAAGTACCCTCTCCAATTCCTTCTCTCCGACTCGCAGATCTACACTTAAAGAGGTACCATCAACTCTTGCTATTTTGTAACTATCACCTACCTTTTAATAAGCTCACTCGAGGATAGACTTACCTCTCCACTCTCACTCTTATTTTCAAGTGAGACTTGAAGAGGTCAGTGAGAGTTCTGCCAAAGAGGAATGTATCTGTCCTTATGCCTTTCAGCCCTGTCCACCAAACAACCTCTTTCGCCACAGCCACCAGGCAAAGGAGAATTGTCTTGCCTTCTCGATCGAAGGAAGTCGGTGGTATGATCAACACTACAAACTCAGCCGACAGACGGATCCGTCCCACATGTGGCTGTAGCTGTTCAACATAACCCCACGATAATAACTAAAACAACAACAATAATGTATCTATTTTCTAAACATGTGACAATTGTTTCTTTTTCATTTTCTAGATGTAAATGAGTGCAGACAGAGACCGTGTGGTAGAAATG
>NC_142956.1:4584039-4594039 GCF_046866305.1 Octopus bimaculoides
CACGCGCGCGCGCCACATATTGTCCTTTCTATCCGTAATAGAACAACATCTACTCTGTCCAGTTCCACATTACCAGAAGGCCCTTTATCTCATCCTTCTGACACGTGGTTGTTCAATCTGGTCTTAAAGGGTTCTTCCTTTATACCCGCATTTTGTACCTTCTTAGACACCTTCAGATTATTGGAGACAGCCACTGTCACATATATAACTATTTCTCTATTGCTTTCATTATTACGAAAGCATGTGACATTACCTCAATATCAAAGCCTCTTTTTGTACTGGGTTTAGGCAGTTTACTTAAAGATTTTCTAGCCCTTATTTAACATCTGAGTGACGTAAACTCACAGCTTTATAAGGACGTGTGTAAATAGTGAAAGAAACAACTACACAATATAACATCAACTGGAAAGTTCTAGAGAAGTGCACAAACAGCTGAAAGTTAGTGGGAGCTTTAGACTCTGTATAACAGAGAAACGGATGATACTGAATGAATCGCTCATCCCAGACGCATACCGAGATAATAAGCATGATAATGTTCCATTTTAACATCATCAGAGCAATTTTAAAATTATACGGCTGGTTAGGTATCCCATAAATATAGGGAACGACTAATTTCTATCGTATATATTGTTGTTTTTTGTTATTTTTTTTTTACTTATGTTTGTTCTTTTCCTACTTATTTTCAGACATCAACGAATGTAGGTGCAACAATGGTGGCTGTCCTTTCCCCTACAGATGTATTAACAGACCCGGACACCACTACTGTGATTGCCCCTTCGGGTTTGGAGTTAAAGGGAACATGTGTCACCTTTTGATACCTCAAAAGAACTTGAACTTTACTCTCCCCAATAATCCAACTGTCATACCAAGAATGAAGCCACAAGTACATTCCACAACGTTGGCACCAAATAAAAGTTAAATCAGAGGCGAGGCAAGATGGTCATAAATGAAATGCCTACCATTTGTCTTTTTGATAATTCTCCTCAATCGTAGCTGTCATGGAATCTAAACGACATCTACAACAAAATTATTATCGACTATTACTATCTATCACACATTATGTATTGTAGTCCTCGATACACATAGTCTAAACCCTCACTAGCTGCTAATAAAACAAGTACACCGACATACCCATAACATTGGAAATATAAACATCATCCAATATTAAACCGTTGACAGTGGAACATCTCTGCGGGGTAACCTCCATAACAGGTCATCTTCTCTTTGGGTGACTTCCATATGACATAGGTCATCTTCTCTTTGGGTGACCTCCATATGACATAGGTCATCTCTGTCTTATATGATGACCACATCAGGTAATCATTTCACCAGGTCACATGAGGATAATCCCATATTCACATTATGTCACCTATACACTATTTCATCTTTATATATATTTTGAGTTTATATCGTTGATTAATTTCATCAAATTAGTTAAATAAATGATAATTAAAAAAAAAAACATTGCGTTTGCTTCTCTCTGTCTCTTAATGTAGCACCTATGAAGAGTAACCCCTACTGTGTATATATATATATATATATATATATATATGTGTGTGTGTGTGTGTGTGTGTGTGTGTGTGTGTGTGTGTGAGTGTGTATGTGTGTATGTATGTATACATACATAACTTTGTATATGTGTGTGTGTGTGTTTGTACAGAAATTAAATAATTGACAAAGGAAAAGCAATTATACAATGATCCTTAATTGGCTTACAGCTGTATCTGCTTTGAGATGCATTGCTTTCACAGTTATGCATTTGTGTAAGCATGACTGATTAGAATTTAGGACTTGTTATCCCGTTTTGTGTGCAGAATGTGATTTCGCATCTTACATGGAGTATGGTCGTAGCATGGCTAATGATACACAGACATGCGAAGAGGTTGCAACATCTCCATCGTCTCTTCGCGGTCAGTATTTGTGGTCACTGTTTGTCAGATTTACAGTTTTCACAGCTTGAGTTTTGAAATGAAACATCGTCCTGAGCCAAACGTTCTGGATCGACAGCATCATCGAAGAAACTCTGGGTGTCGATGGCCTTACGGGCCAGGGGCTATAGATAATTTCAGAAATGCCTGGCCTGGCAGTGTTAACAGATATTATTGACTTTGGGGATACACTTTACAGGCAGCTTGGCTTGTCAGCGATGCGAAAGGATGGATGGAGCCGTCATGCACGCACTTAATAATGCATGAATGCATGAGCATTGCTGACTGGTAGAGGTAAGACATTGTCACTGCGTTTCGTTGGTCGAGAAGAATACTCTGCCAGTGGCTAAAGTGGAAAAGGTTACGTTTTAGGCTCCATTTCAAAAGGAAAGTAAGAATGAAAAAGGACATGGTGCCCCACTACCTTCTGGTGTGACATAGTTGAATGTGACTTGATGGCTTACGTTTGTAGGATTGGTAGAAGAGGTGAGAATAAGGTGTCATCAGAAGTAACTTTCGCAGTCGGAATGATCCTATATCTGTATGATTCCTTGTTTGCTCTTACGCCAAACTCCCTACACTTAGGTAACTTTGCTGTTACATTTTTGTTAATCGTTATTGTTTTTATTAGTCACATGTATTGTGTTGAGTCAACCGTTTTGCAATATCGGAACAAGCAATAATCATAAGAAAAATTAGTGTGGCTTCAGTTCGATTCTCACAAGATCCCGAAATACATTCGGAGTCATTCGAGCGGTATGAGATCTTGGAATGGTCTTGCTGCGCAACAGCTCGCTTTCTTCTAACCAATCTCGAGTATTTTTGCCACACAATTTCATATATCTACTCCAGTATAACTTGGCATCTATGGTTCGAGTGGCCAGAATTAACTCGTAGTGGATTATCTCCTGGTAATCCCATCAGACGCAAAGCATTATCTTATGTACGAAACGCCCATGTTTGGCGACGAGTTCCGGGAGTTGACCCTTGCTCAACCACACCTTATGAACGTTAGGGTGTCGAGAAAATGTCTCTCTTATTTTAATTAGTTGTTCCGAACACTCCCGCCGTTTGTGACGCTTCATCAGCCAAGAGGAGATGGAAGCTTCAGTGAAAGAATTCTTCGCCTGAAGGGCAAGAACTGGTATCAGCGTGGGGTCAAAGAATCGGCAGAATGGTGGCTGCAATTGGTGCAACATCATGACATCTATTTTATGTGCTAGGCTGCTATTGTTGTAAGTTAATGAAAACATTGCAAAATGTTTGGCTCAACAGAATATATATAAACCACTGCTGCTCTTTGTGTTTCAATAAGGCAAATATTTCATTTGCATCTCTCGTGGGCAATAGTATTAAAGGAAGAGAGAAGGCAGAAAGGTTTGCGGAAAGACACCGATTCTCACTTCGGTCAAACGCTCATCGACTTTCTTCAATTTCCACTGGGGAAGGAAAGTGAGATTGGAGAAGAAGGTGCTCTCTCTCTCACCCTCTCTGCCTCTCCCCGTCTGCTGTCTGTCTGTCTGTCTCTCTCTCATTGTCTCTCTCTCTCATTGTCTCTCTCTCTCTCATTGTCTCTCTCTCTCTCATTGTCTCTCTCTCTCATTGTCTCTCTCTCTTTCTCTCATTGTCTCTCTCTGTGTCTCTCTGACTTACCTTATAGATTAGATGACAGCAGTTGGAGAAGGGCTTGTTTCCTCCGTAGTCTGGCTAATTCTGGATCTGCAGGAATCCTTGATTCTCGCTAGATGAAGACCCTTCTGTATCCACAGGACTACATCAGCAATGTGTTGACATATTTTCTACAGTCTTTAACATTTCCTCCCACTCTCTTCAACTTATCCCTTATGTAAACCCCAATACAACTTATACACCTATAACTCACACCTTCTATCACTAAGACAAACAAAACTAATTCTTGATCTGGTCTTTCATACTTGCATGCTGAATGACAGAGCTTTCATTCATCCCTGGGTAACTATAAGTTCATTCCTGCTCAAGTTCTTTTATAACAGTTTCAACATCCAACATGATTGAATTTTATATTTTCTGGAAAAGTCGCTTTGGCACACCTATCAAAACCAAATCCCATCCTAAAAGTTATCTTTGAATGCTTTCACAGTATGTTACATGCCTTCAAGTTCACCATTTTCTTGCCCATAGAGTTTTAAATCATGAAGTTTTAAGTCCATATGAAACAGGTGGCTTATTTTCTTGTTAGGTTTCAGCCCATACCCTCTTCTGTTAAGTTCACTTGTAAGGTGTATTATAGCTTTGAAAATCGTGGAAGTGCAAGTGAGTCACTTTGGAAAATTCCACTGTTGTCGCTAATGTTGTTCGAAGCTAAAACACCATTAGAATAATATGATTGGAGATTCGTGTTACACAGTGTAATATTATGCTTCAGGATGTTTGAATTTACAAGAGAAATTTTGAAGATGTCCAGCGATTTAAGGATCCGTGAATGCATTATGCTCTCAAAAGTCTGTTGAAATCAAACCATGCGAAACAGATTTCTTCCCTTGGTAAAATAGTTTCCAAGCATCATGTGATGAATTAAGAGTTGATCTTTGTATCCGTATGAGCTTCGTCAGCACGCTCTAGAAAATAGTGTTCTCTTCCATAAATACAAACTTTCTCCAAGAAAATAGGTGTTAAAATTCTATAAGTTCTTGATAAAGAGGTTACGGGCGGATAGACCGTTTTGGTTTTGGCATGTGGTTTCATTGTTTGCGCGTAGGTAAGTAATTACACCTGTTAACTACTCAGAAGTTTTCTCAGGAGATCTCACCGGCGAGTTGTCAAAATGGTTAGCACGCCGGATACAGATTTTTCTAGCATTTCCTCCGTAGTTCTACGTTCTAATTCTGCCGTTGTCCATTCAAACCTTTTACCCATCCAGAGTCAGTATAAAACTAATCAATGAAGCTCTGCAGTCGATATAAGCCTCTAAACTCCCTCACCAAATGTCAAACCTAATGCCTTTATTGGAAACGAATGTTATTATTATTATCATTGAGTGAGAGAGCAGTGCATGCCATCAAAGTGACACTGGGGTAAAATATACGAAGCCCAATATACCCATCATAACTACCCGTCTGATAAGGGCACACCAGGCACATGCATCACAACCATGTGTACGCGACATGGTGATCTCATATCAAGATAAACAGCGCATGACCTCGCAGGTGGGGCCCAGTTAGAATTTTCTTCAGGTCGAGTAGCCCATCCCGCTCAAAAGATCCCTGAATAAGGTTCGTTTAAGGATGCTGAGCAAAACACCCATGTTTCCAAAGGTGAATTATTCAAACCCCAAAGAATTCCTCTCAGCACATGGCTATGATGCTCCCCCGCTACTTCTGCTCATCATCAGAGATGCACATATTGTCAGCTACCAAGGGACATGCTCAACTGGTTAAGGTCAAACAACTGACAATCAAATCTGTGGTATTGAGCAGAATATTTGCTGTAGCCCATCTTTTACACCAAGACGAAAGAATATACACGATAACACTTCCAATCAGTTAAGATAAGAAGCCATGAGAACCACTGTCTGGTACTGCATCAGGGCATTATTATTATTATTATTATTATTATTATTATTATTCAGTAGTTTTATTTTTATAACGTGCTTTCACTTCACTACCGAGCGCAGCTCTGTGCGCCTTGGGTATGTGCTGTGGTTTGCTGTGGTGCTCTTATGTTTACTGTATTGAAAGTGTTTTGCGTAGAATGTGTGCAGTACCCAGTAGTGCAATTTTCTGTATGTTATATATATTTGTAAGTCCTGGTGTTTTTGTTATGTATTTGTCTGAATATTTTTTTATTATACCTAAGGCACCTACTATGATAGGAATTGTTTCTGTTTTTAGATTCCACATTCGAGTTATCTCTATTTCCAGGTCTTTGTATTTTGAAAGTTTTTCCATTTCTTTTAGAGAAACGTTGTCATCTGCTGGTATTGAAACATCAATTAGAAGGCATTTTTTTCCTTCATGATCTTTGACAACTATATCTGGTCTATTTGCCTTAATTTCTCTATCTGTGTGTATTGGCATATCCCAGAGTATGGTTGCTTTCTCGTTTTCTGTGACCTTTTCTGGCGTGTGTTTATACCATCTTTTTTCTGTTGCTATTCCATAATGTTGGCATAGCTTCCAGTGTATATAGGTCCCAGCTCTGTCGTGTCTGTGAATATATTCCTTCTTAGCCAGGACTGGGCAGCCAGAGATAATATGATTTATTGTTTCTTGTCGATCTCCACATATTCTACAGTTACTTGTTATATTTCTTTTCATTATGTGTTTTTGGTAATTTCTGGTGGGGAGGCTTTGGTCTTGTGCAGCAATTAAAAATCCTTCAGTCTCTGCTTTGAGTCCTGAGCTTCTCAGCCATTGCTGGGATTTTTCTCTGTCTATTTCTTTCGCATTTAGTTTAGCCCAGTATTTACCATGTAGGGGCTTTTCTTGCCATCGTTTTATCATGGTCCGTTGCTGTTCTAGTTTTAGTTTGGATTTCATTTGTTTTATAGCTTTTGTTGTTTCTTCTTCTTCTTCTTCGTATTTGTTAGGTAGATTGATTTCTTGTTTGTATTTGTCAGCTTCCTTAAATACTGAAAACAGTTTTTTGTTTTGCTCGTGTTTTGTGGCTATTTGTATTAGTTTCCCTTGCTTCTGGAGTAGGTATTTTTGCAGTCCTATGGTGATTATTTTATAATAGTTTTCTAGCTGTATAAGACCCCTGCCACCTTCTGTGCGTTGTATATATAGCCTTTCTATGTCAGATTTTGGGTGGTGCATCCTATATCCTGTCATTATTTTTCTTGTTTTCCTGTCTATTTTACATAGTTCGTTTAGTGTCCAGTTAAGGATGTTGTAGCTGTAGCTTATAACTGGGACAGCTAAAGTGTTGATACCCATTATCTTGTTTTTAGCATTGAGCTCTGTTTTTAGTATTGATCTAACTCGTCTGTAGTACTCTTTCTTTATTTTTTCTTTCATTTGTGTATGTTGTATCCTATCTAGTTCATTGACTCCTAAATACTTATATGGTTGGCTTTCGTCTAGTTCTCTTATTTCATTGGCTTTATCTAGTGTTATATTGCTACTTTTAACTAATTTTCCTCTTTTCAGGGTTGCTTTGGCACATTTTTCTAATCCGAATTTCATTTCTATTTCCTTGGTAAAGCCGTGTACTGTCTGTAGTAGTGTTTCTAGCTCTTTGTCGTTTTTTGCATATAATTTTAGGTCATCCATATATAGAAGGTGGCTGACTGTTTTTCCATAGCATTTGTAACCGCATCCAGTTCTATTTAGCAATTCTGTTAAAGGTGTGAGTGCCAGGCAGAACAGGAGTGGAGAGAGCGTGTCTCCCTGGAATATTCCTCTTCTAATGGGGATGGCTTTCGTTTTCACAAGTCCCTCTTTTGTTTGGAGCTGTAGCACTGTCTGCCATTTGTTCATTGAGTGCTCTATGTATTTTATGATAATTGGTGCCACCTTGTTTATGGCTAGTGTTTCCAGAATCCACGTGTGGGGAACACTGTCGAAAGCCTTTTGGTAGTCCACCCAGGTCATACTGAGGCCTTTCTTCTTTCTGCGGCTGTCTTCAGTTATGGCTTTATTGATCAATAATTGATCTTTACAGCCGTATGAGCCCTTGCAGCATCCCTTCTGCTCTTCTGGAAACAGGTTGTTATTTTCCAGGTGTTTACTCACTCTCTGCGATATTATTGCAGTAAAGGCTTTGTAGATCGTAGGGAGACAGGTTATAGGTCTATAGTTTTGTGGTTTCTCCGTTTCCGTGGATTTGGGGATTAAGATGGTTTTCCCTTTTGTGAGCCATTCAGGCATTGTTTCTGGATCTGCTATTATGTTGTTAAAGTTTTCTGCCAGCTTTTTATGCATTGCTGGCAGGTGTTTTAACCAGAAATTGGGGATCTTGTCGTGTCCAGGTGCTTTCCAGTTGCTTAGTCTTTGCAGTGTCTGGGTGACCTCTTCAGTTGTTATAGGGGCCCAGAGTTGCTCAGGTGCTAAGTTCGTTGTTTTAATGGTCCTTTTTTGGGGTTGTTGCTTCACCGACCATATTTGTTTCCAGAATTTCTCTAGTTCTTCTGCTGTTGGTGCTGAAGTAATGTCTATTTTATTTTTACCCAGTTCTTGGTAGAGTTTTTTGGGGTTGGATTTGAACTGTTTGTTATTATTATTATTATTATTATTATTATTATTATTATTATTATTATTATTATCATTATTATTATTATTATTATTATTATTATTATTATTATTATTATTATTATTATTATTATTATTATTATTATCATTATTATTCAGTAGTTTAATTTTATAACGTGCTTTCACTTCACTACCGAGCGCAGCTCTGTGCGCCTTGGGTATGTGCTGTGGTTTGCTGTGGTGCTCTTATGTTTACTGTATTGAAAGTGTTTTGCGTAGGATGTGTGCAGTACCCAGTAGTGCAATTTTCTGTATGTTATATATATTTGTAAGTCCTGGTATTTTTGTTATGTATTTGTCTGAATATGTTTTTATTATACCTAAGGCACCTACTATGATAGGAATTGTTTCTGTTTTTAGATTCCACATTCGAGTTACCTCTATTTCCAGGTCTTTGTATTTTGAAAGTTTTTCCATTTCTTTTAGGGAAACGTTGTCATCTGCTGGTATTGATACATCAATTAGAAAGCATTTTGTCTTCATGATCTTTCACATTATTATTTATATAAATTATTTAAGGTGACGAGCTGGCAGAATCGTTAGCATGCTGGATGAAATTTTTAGCGGTATTTTGCCCGTCGCTACGTTCTGAGTTCAAATTCTGCCAAGGTTGACTTTACCTTTAATCCTTGCGGGGTTGATAAAATAAGTACAAGTTGAGTGCCGACGTCGATGTAATCGACTTAACCCTGTCCAAAAAATTTCAGACCCTGTTCCTGTAGCAGAAAAGATTATTATTTATATTTTTTGAATGGCGGCGTCCTGGCAGAATCGTCAGCACGCCGGACAGAATGTTTAGCGGCATTTCGTCCGTCCTTTTATCCTGAGTTCAAATTCCGTCGAGGTCGGCCTCGCCTTTCATCCCTTCAGTGTCGTTGGAATAGGTACCAATTGAGTACTAGGGTCGATGTAACCGACTTTCCCCGTCCCTATATTTCAGCCTATATTAAAAAGAATTATTTATATTTGTTGAATCTGCTTGTAAGGGAAACAACTCGCGGATGCTTTCCTGAGTTATTGCCTCTATCTCAAAATATACCTTCAATAGATTTCTCTGTAGTTATGAATCTCTTTGATCATGTGTTGTTTGTGCATCACGTGATAGAATGACGTCACCACAGAATATCTTTTCAGCTGTACCAGAGTGAAGGATATCACACACATCAGAAGCAGCTTCCCCCAAATATCTGCGAGATGCTACCTTCCTCTGAGACATGATATATTTGCAAAGTCTATTTACAAGGCTATCCCTAGGAAGGATTGCTCTGACATATACATCAAAAACATATCACAACCAACATTGGAACATCCAAATAAAGATATCAATTCCGTGCAAACATAACAGAGCCGATATTGTTCTGTGGCACAGGGAACAATAGACATGCGCTCTTGTAGAGCTCAACTGCTCAGGAGATGAGAATTTGCAATCACAATTCTAAGAAATAACAAATATTTATGGTGAGATAATGTAAAACTTACAGCCCTTGTACCCTGACAATGAATTCTCATTTTGTCCCTAATATCATAAGTCCATTAGGTTATGTACCGAGACAAATTTTCAAAGAACCTAGCAGCACTTGGTTTCATGGAAAAATCATAAGAGACTGATGCGGATGACAGTCTTTAGGTGAATAGATACATACATTTGCGTGTGTGCATCGACAGTTCAACCAACACACGAACTGAACCACATATTCAAAAACACCGTGAAATCCCTTACCTCAAAATGTGTTTGATAGTAAGCGGCTTGAACACTCTGAACACGAGCCTAAGTTAGAATAAAGGAAAAAAAATCATCCAACCATCCATACGTACATACATACATAAATATGTCTGTAAATA
>NC_142956.1:4599039-4634039 GCF_046866305.1 Octopus bimaculoides
AGCGAGGCTTATATTTAACCATACCATAGCGTTGTGTGGTGCTCCAATTTATATCAATCCAAGTCGTACGGATACTGTTTTGATTTTGGAATAATACGCTATCCAAGACCTGGCATTATGCGCTAATGAGGTGACAATGAGGTTTATAATTTTCCCCTTGAATATCTATCTATCTATCTATCTATCTATCTATCTATCTATCTATCTATCTATCTATCTATCTAAAAATCAAAATAAGCAACACGGATTTTACTGCAGTCATCTTTAAAATCCGTGTTGCTTGTTTTGATTTTTTGATCACCTTGCTTTTAGAATGGTTTTTGGATAATAACATACTGTATTCTGGTGCCTAAACATAAGTACCATATCCAATTTTGAATCTAAACCTAAATATCTATCTATCTATCTATCTATCTATCTATCTATCTATCTATCTATCTATCTATCTATCTATTCTCACGGACGTGCTGTCACATCGGCTGCGAAGGTAAACGTTTATTTGACCTTTTACTGTCCACATTTTGTTGGAATTTTTAAATAATTTTGTTGCGAAGCACCTAGGCTTCATTTGTGTGTATTTTCAAGGGCAGGAATTGACCCCCAGGGGCAGTTTCGGCCCTAGCAAAATACAAAAATTTCCTTCTTGACATTTGAAAAATGTCGAGAAACATAATTTTGGAACGCTTGTCTTGTTCTTTTGACAAGCATTTCCCGAGGCTTCAGATGCCAGAAGAGAAAAAAGAACAGAATAGCGCGTGCTCATACAGTGACAGGAACGCAGTTGCTGTAAACGTCACAAAGACTGTGATTACAACTACTAACAGCCCTCTCACCACCACCACCACCACCAACAACAACACCAACAACAAAAACAAAACTGTAACCAAGGTTACAAAACCATGCGTGAAAACCGTCACAAATGTCTCTGACGTAAGCACCACTGCTGCTGACGCCATCATCACCACCACCAACGACAACAACAACAACAACAACAACAGCAACAACGACAACAACAACAACAACAGCAACAACAAGGAAGTAAAGTTATCGGCCGTCAGCAATGACACCATCACCTGTTCAACAAACTCTGCTGCCACTACCACCACCTTTGAACCAGGCAGTACATACACCAACATAAACAAAAATATCCAGAAGAACATGTCCGCCAGCACAACAAAAACAAATTTCGCAAATGCTCTAAAGGAAAAAAGAACAACAGTGACATTCACACAAAAGCAAATAAAAGACACAAAATCCCTTCTTACGAAAGAAGGAGATGATGTCAGAATTAACATCCCAAAAGATATTATAGAAATGAAAAACAAAAAGTGCATCATTTATAAACTGGTAAACACAAAAACCAGACGTGTAGAAAATGTTAGCACAGATAAAATTGAAGTTTGTCTTAGAAAAATTTGGCCTTATCAGAATCATGTCACCTGGGGAAGGAAATTTGGAACGGTGCAAGTAAGGTTTCTGGATGAAAATTTAGCTAAACAATTTTCGATACTCTCTCTCCGCACAGATGACTTGGTAATGATACCGAGTTATCTAGGACAGAGAGTGACCAAAGTTATGATAAAAAATGTGCCATCGGAGGTGGACACCCAATGGCTGATATCGGCCGTGTGCCTGGAAATGGAGGAGGCAAATATTTTGGAGATTACGGTCGGAGAGGAAAAGAACTGGGGAGGGAAAAATCTGGAAATCCTTCTCCACATCACGGAGGAGGCTTCACAGAAAATTCCTCCAAACATTAGATTGGCAGAGGACCACAAGCTGTATGTGGTGGTAGAGGGCAGGCGACCTCGCTGTTACCTATGCAACAGCGAAGCACATCTGAAAAAGGACTGCCCTCTGGCCGCTAAACAAAAACAACAACAACAACAACAACAACAACAACAACAGAAGCAACTACCAAATACACCCAACAGAAAAACCTTACTACCAACACCACCAGCAACACAAAAAACAACAACAGAAATATCAGCAATAACCACAACAGAAAAGACAACAGAAACTGCAAAAACAGAAGAAAAAAAAGAAAATTCCAAGACTGCCTCTCCCTCCCCCATATCACATACACCACACATAAATAACAAGCAGCCAACATCAATAAAAACAGCAACACAAACATTCACAGAAACACACACAGACGCACAAAATTTGCCGTTACCTCTTTCTGACTCCTCAGATCTCCCATCATCCGATGAAGAGAGTGGGGAGGAGTGGAAAATAGCTACGAAAGGAAAGAGGAAGCGCAGTAAGAAGAAAACAAAATAAAATACAAACACAAACAAAGCAGGGAGATTCACATCTCCCGAAAATACTACTAACACCAATAGTAATATAAAAAAAACAATGCTAACAGCAATAGACAGTACAAACACAGAGTTGATGAATTACATCAACTCTAAAACAAACATCACAAATAACGATATCAAAACCAACAACCACCCACGTACAACACCGCCAAAACACATTAAAATTATTCATGTAACACCAGCATTACACAACACAATAAAATCCCTCTACCCCAACTCGGTAGGGGGATTCCAGAAATATTTGTGCAAGAAATTGTACAATAGCCTCCTTGGTGAAAAATCCAAGGAGGAAACAAAACTTTCTAACGGCAAGTAACACTCTGTTCTTTTGTTTTGTGATTTAAAGCACACGTATAAATAGAATCATGGTGAAGATTGCTTGTGTGAATGTGCGTGGCTTAGGGTCCCCTTGGAAACAAGGGTACCTCTTAAATGACATCAAGTCACACAATTTGGATATCATAGCCATTAGTGAGACCAGACTCCATGAACCGCGGGCCCTAAAGTCCATGTTTGGCGGACAGTTTAACATTTATTTTTCTCCCTGTCTGCGGAGGATGGGCGGTAGTGGCACGGCGGTTCTTTTTCGCAAGAGTCTGGATCTCCAAGTAAAGACGATATTTACGGACCCGGAGGGTAGACTGGTTGTCCTAGATGTGGATGGCAGCGATGGAGGCGCTTTTCGGTTGCTGGCAGTTTATGTGCCTCCTTTAACAGGTCGGTCAGACTTCTTTCGACGTCTAGAAGTATTCCTGGGAACGTCTCGTCCCTTACTTTTAGTGGGGGATTGGAATGCTACCTTGGACACGCATCTAGACTACGTGGGGAGTGACAAAACTAGAAGGGGATGCAAAGGCCTCATAGACCTGCTCAGACGCTTCCAGTTGTCTGACAGGTACCGACTCGACCACCCAAATGTGCCAACGTGGACTTGGAGCAACCGCATTGGGTCGTCGAGATCGTATCTAGATAGGATAGTGTGTAGGACAAGAGATAGAGATAGTTTAGGATGTCCACAGTTCCACATAGTCAGCTACACGGATCACAAACTTGTGACGTGTACGCTAGACATAGATAAGGCACATAGGCAGGGTCCCGGTTACTGGAAACTAAACGCGTCTTTCCCGTCGAGACAGGTTTTCAGAGACCGGATTAGCACGTTAGTAAAGAGGGCTTTGACGGGAGCCATCGTCAACAACAAATGGTGGTTTGCCCTCAAGAGAGCAGTGAGGGCGGAAGCAATAAGGTATAGCAGGGCACTAGCTGTAGAGAGGAACAGAGAAGAGGGGGAGCTAGTGATAAAGTTAGAAGAGGCATTGCGAAGTGGCATCGCATCCGACGTTTTAGCGGCGAGGTTGGCCCTCGACCAACACTTCAATGCTAAACACGAAGGGTGTGCTGTCAGGGCAAGGATGCGTGCTCTGAGGAATGAAGGTGTTGGAGCCGCACGAGAGGCCCGAGTGGCGGAGGCGCAGCGGGGTAACAGAGCCACCATCCGGTCTCTGGTAGACGAACAGGGGCGCGAATTGCTCGAGCCGAGCAAGATGTGCGAGGCGTTTCAGCGGCATTTTGCCCGACTGTTCGGGAGGAGTGGCGAGCGAGAAGGCAGGGTGGACTTTAGTGCCTACCTGCACAGCTTGCCACGACTCTCGGCAAGAGAGGCGGAGTGCTGCGAAGGGGTCATCACGGCGGAGGAGGTGAGGGACGCGATGGCGGGTTGCTCGACGGACAAATCTCCGGGTTTGGATGGTCTGCCCTACGAGCTTTACAACTGTATGCCAGACTTGTTTGGAGAAGTCTTGGCGGTCGTGTACTGCAACTGGCAGCAGAACGGGAGCATTCCCGGTTTTGTGAGCCGAGGAGCGGTAACGCTGCTGAAGAAAGATTCAAACAAGGGGGACGCCATAGATAACTTTAGGCCCATCACTCTGCTCAATGCAGACATGAAAATTTTGGCCAAGGTGTTAGCCAAGCGGTTGGCGCTTGTCATCGAGAAACTGGTCGGCACGGAGCAGACGTGCGCCGTGCCGGGCCGGAGCATCCATGACAACCTCCATCTGATGCGCTACATCATAGAGAGGGTAGTTAAGGAACCTGGCATGGGTGGGGCCCTGATCAATTTGGATCAATCCAAAGCTTTCGATAGGGTAGACCATCGATACTTGGAGGCCGTCCTCGAAGCGGCCGGCTTCGGTCCCGTTTTCCGCGGCTGGATGGCTGCCTTGTACACAGGCATCCGTTCGGTTGTTCGCGTCAATGGACGTCTATCGGGACCCTTCGACATTGCACGTTCGGTTCGTCAGGGATGCCCCCTGTCGCCGTTCCTGTACGTATTGACTCTCGAGCCACTACTGCGGAAGCTGGCGACGCTGAGGGGCATCCCGCGAGAACTGGGGTGCGGGACGAGCGTGTCGGCATACGCGGACGACGTCACCGTCATAGCGTCTAGCCACGAGCACATCGAGCTTGTCGGCGAGACGCTGAAAGACTACGAAGCGGTGACGGGAGCGAAAATCAACCGGGATAAGTCGGTGGGTTTGCTGCTCGGCACCTGGAGAAGCAAGCCCATACCGTCCGGCAGCGCCTCAGTAGTGGGACGCTGGACGGACGGTCCGGTCAAGTTGCTCGGAGTCTGGTTCGGTCCGGACCTGCAAGCGGAGAAGAACTGGGACGAGATAACGAGTAGGGTGGCCACTCTCTGCCGGCAATGGTCCGAGAGGAAGCTGTCCCTAAAAGGTCGGGCGGAGGTGGCGAACGCGTACATCGCGTCCGTCATCGAATACCGCCTGACCGTCGTGCCTTGTCCCGATCGCGCCATCACCGAAATGGAGCGCATCCTCTTCCGCTTTTTGTGGAAAGGAAGCGTTCCGATGGTGAGGCGATCCCTTTGTTGCCAACACCCGCTGAAAGGAGGGCTGGGCATGTCGTGGTTGATGATGCGCAGACATGCGCTGAGACTGCGACATCTCCGGCTCTACGTAGACCACGGTGAGCAGGTGTGATCGCCGTTTGTGCGACGCGCTTTCCCGCAGCTCGTCTCCATGACCGAGCTGCAGTCGTGGATCAAAAAGAGGCCGAGGAATGGCGAATGGCACCGTGAGTGTCGCGTTGCTCTGCAACAACTTTGCCGTCCCGGGTCGACCTTGAGCGGCTGCATCACAACGAAGTCATTCTATAGGGGATTAGTGGAGGGCAGGTACGACGACGATCTCGGGGCGAACCTGGGCGTCGACGAGGAATACCTGACCCGCCTGTTCAGGACGACTTTCGGGCCGGGACCTATGGACAACTTCCAGAGATCCCTGGCCTGGCAGTGTTACCGAGAGGCGCTACCCGTTCGGGATAAGCTCTATAGACACGGCTCGCGAAATGTGGGGCCGACCTGCCCGAGATGCGGTCAGAGCGATGAAACCGTTCTGCACGCACTCGTGCAGTGTCCAACCATTTCGGAGCTGTGGGCTTATGTCGAACGACTGCTGTCGCGTGTGGGACGAGTCGGTTTATCAACCAAGTCTATCGTCAATATCGTCACGCCTCCTTCCTTTAAACGGGAAGGAAGAGCTGTATTTATCGTACTTGTGGCTATGGCCAAAGAATGCATCTGGTGGACGCGTCTGAAAGGATTAGAGACAAATACTTTCCTCTCTGGTCAATCTCTCATCAACTTTTTCAAGTATCACTTGAAAAGGAAGGTGAGAGTAGAGAGGCAAGTGTTGTCTAGCAAATGTTTCGAAAAAAGATGGATACATGTAGCAAGAATGGCACGTATAAATGACGAAGCCACCTTGACCATGATTCTATAAAACGTTTTAAAATTTTGTAAACAAAGAAATTTTATTTAACAAACTGTGACGCTAAAGACCGAGTTTACCGTGGTCTTTTCGTAGGTTTTTCTTTCCACGGATAACCTCCCCATTTATTGGGAATTTTTTGTATTATTTCGTATTTTTTGTAAATACCCCAAACGTTTTGCGATGTTTTTTTTTTTTTTTTTTTTTTTTTTCATCGTTGTCCCCACTTTTGTTTTTTTTTCTGCTTTGTTTTCGACCCCCTCGAAAAGAAAAACTCTACATTTGTATTTTGTCCCCTCTGTGTTGAGCCCTGTGTGGCTAATAAAGAAACCTATCTATCTATCTATCTATCTATCTATCTATCTATCTATCTATCTCTTCTCACGGACGTGCTGTCACATCGGCTGCGAAGGTAAACGTTTATTTGACCATTTACTGTCCACATTTTGTTGGAATTTTTAAATAATTTTGTTGCGAAGCACCTAGGCTTCATTTGTGTGTATTTTCAAGGGCAGGAATTGGCCCCCAGGGGCAGTTTCGGCCCTAGCAAAATACAAAAATTTCCTTCTTGACATTTGAAAAATGTCGAGAAACATAATTTTGGAACGCTTGTCTTGTTCTTTTGACAAGCATTTCCCGAGGCTTCAGATGCCAGAAGAGAAAAAAGAACAGAATAGCGCGTGCTCATACAGTGACAGGAACGCAGTTGCTGTAAACGTCACAAAGACTGTGATTACAACTACTAACAGCCCTCTCACCACCACCACCAACACCAACAACAAAAACAAAACTGTAACCAAGGTTACAAAACCATGCGTAAAAACCGTCACAAATGTCTCTGACGTAAGCACCATTGCTGCTGACGCCATCATCACCACCACCAACAACAACGACAACAACAACAACAACAACAACAACAACAACAACAACAACAACAGCAACAACAGCAACAACAAGGACGTAAAGTTATCGGCCGTCAGCAATGACACCATCACCTGTTCAACAAACTCTGCTGCCACTACCACCACCTTTGAACCAGGCAGTACATACACCAACATAAACAAAAATATCCAGAAGAACATGTCCGCCAGCACAACAAAAACAAATTTCGCAAATGCTCTAAAGGAAAAAAGAACAATAGTGACATTCACACAAAAACAAATAAAAGACACAAAATCCCTTCTTACGAAAGAAGGAGATGATGTCAGAATAAACATACCAAAAGATATTATAGAAATGAAAAATAAAAAGTGCATCATTTATAAACTGGTAAACACAAAAACCAGACGTGTAGAAAATGTTAGCACAGATAAAATTGAAGTTTGTCTTAGAAAAATTTGGCCTTATCAGAATCATGTCACCTGGGGAAGAAAATTTGGAACGGTGCAAGTGAGATTTCTGAATGAAAATTTAGCTAAACAATTTTCGACACTCTCTCTCCGCACAGATGACTTGGTAATGATACCGAGTTATCTAGGACAGAGAGTGACCAAAATTATGATAAAAAATGTGCCATCGGAGGTGGACACCCAATGGCTGATATCGGCCGTGTGCCTGGAAATGGAGGAGGCAAATATTTTGGAGATTACGATCGGAGAGGAAAAGAACTGGGGAGGGAAAAATCTGGAAATCCTTCTCCACATCACGGAGGAGGCTTCACAGAAAATTCCTCCAATCATTAGATTGGCAGAGGACCACAAGCTGTATGTGGTGGTAGAGGGCAGGCGACCTCGCTGTTACCTATGCAACAGCGAAGCACATCTGAAAAAGGACTGCCCTCTGGCCGCTAAACAAAAACAACAACAACAACAACAACAACAACAACAACAGAAGCAACTACCAAATACACCCAACAGAAAAACCTTACTACCAACACCACCAGCAACACAAAAAACAACAACAGAAATATCAGCAATAACCACAACAGAAAAGACAACAGAAACTGCAAAAACAGAAGAAAAAAAAGAAAATTCCAAGACTGCCTCTCCCTCCCCCATATCACATACACCACACATAAATAACAAGCAGCCAACATCAATAAAAACAGCAACACAAACATTCACAGAAACACACACAGACGCACAAAATTTGCCGTTACCTCTTTCTGACTCCTCAGATCTCCCATCATCCGATGAAGAGAGTGGGGAGGAGTGGAAAATAGCTACGAAAGGAAAGAGGAAGCGCAGTAAGAAGAAAACAAAATAAAATACAAACACAAACAAAGCAGGGAGATTCACATCTCCCGAAAATACTACTAACACCAATAGTAATATAAAAAAAACAATGCTAACAGCAATAGACAGTACAAACACAGAGTTGATGAATTACATCAACTCTAAAACAAACATCACAAATAACGATATCAAAACCAACAACCACCCACGTACAACACCGCCAAAACACATTAAAATTATTCATGTAACACCAGCATTACACAACACAATAAAATCCCTCTACCCCAACTCGGTAGGGGGATTCCAGAAATATTTGTGCAAGAAATTGTACAATAGCCTCCTTGGTGAAAAATCCAAGGAGGAAACAAAACTTTCTAACGGTAAGTAACACTTTGTTCTTTTGTTTTGTGCTTTAAAGCACACGTATAAATAGAATCATGGTGAAGATTGGTTGTGTGAATGTGCGTGGCTTAGGGTCCCCTTGGAAACAAGGGTACCTCTTAAATGACATCAAGTCACACAATTTGGATATCATAGCCATTAGTGAGACCAGACTCCATGAACCGCGGGCCCTAAAGTCCATGTTTGGCGGACAGTTTAACATTTATTTTTCTCCCTGTCTGCGGAGGATGGGCGGTAGTGGCACGACGGTTCTTTTTCGCAAGAGTCTGGATCTCCAAGTAAAGACGATATTTACGGACCCGGAGGGTAGACTGGTTGTCCTAGATGTGGACGGCAGCGATGGAGGCGCTTTTCGGTTGCTGGCAGTTTATGTGCCTCCTTTAACAGGTCGGTCAGACTTCTTTCGACGTCTAGAAGTATTCCTGGGAACGTCTCGTCCCTTACTTTTAGTGGGGGATTGGAATGCTACCTTGGACACGCATCTAGACTACGTGGGGAGTGACAAAACTAGAAGGGGATGCAAAGGCCTCATAGACCTGCTCAGACGCTTCCAGTTGTCTGACAGGTACCGACTCGACCACCCAAATGTGCCAACGTGGACTTGGAGCAACCGCATTGGGTCGTCGAGATCGTATCTAGATAGGATAGTGTGTAGGACAAGAGATAGAGATAGTTTAGGATGTCCACAGTTCCACATAGTCAGCTACACGGATCACAAACTTGTGACGTGTACGCTAGACTTAGATAAGGCACATAGGCAGGGTCCCGGTTACTGGAAACTAAACGCGTCTTTCCCGTCGAGACAGGTTTTTAGAGACCGGATTAGCACGTTAGTAAAGAGGGCTTTGACGGGAGCCATCGTCAACAACAAATGGTGGTTTGCCCTCAAGAGAGCAGTAAGGGCGGAAGCAATAAGGTATAACAGGGCACTAGCTGTAGAGAGGAACAGAGAAGAGCGGGAGCTAGTGATAAAGTTAGAAGAGGCATTGCGAAGTGGCATCGCATCCGACGTTTTAGCGGCGAGGTTGGCCCTCGACCAACACTTCAATGCTAAACACGAAGTGTGTGCTGTCAGGGCAAGGATGCGTGCTCTGAGGAATGAAGGTGTTGGAGCCGCACGAGAGGCCCGGGTGGCGGAGGCGCAGAGGGGTAACAGAGCCACCATCCGGTCTCTGGTAGACGAATAGGGGCGCGAATTGCTCGAGCCGAGCAAGATGTGCGAGGCGTTTCAGCGGCATTTTGCCCGACTGTTCGGGAGGAGTGGCGAGCGAAAAGGCAGGGTGGACTTTAGTGCCTACCTGCACAGCTTGCCACGACTCTCGGCAAGAGAGGCGGAGTGCTGCGAAGGGGTCATCACGGCGGAGGAGGTGAGGGACGCGATGGCGGGTTGCTCGACGGACAAATCTGCGGGTTTGGATGGTCTGCCCTACGAGCTTTACAACTGTATGCCAGACTTGTTTGGAGAAGTCTTGGTGGTCGTGTACTGCAACTGGCAGCAGAACTGGAGCATTCCCGGTTTTGTGAGCCGAGGAGCGGTAACGCTGCTGAAGAAAGATCCAAACAAGGGGGACGCCATAGATAACTTTAGGCCCATCACTCTGCTCAATGCAGACATGAAAATTTTGGCCAAGGTGTTAGCCAAGCGGTTGGCGCTTGTCATCGAGAAACTGGTCGGCACGGAGCAGACGTGCGCCGTGCCGGGCCGGAGCATCCATGACAACCTCCATCTGATGCGCTACATCATAGAGAGGGTAGTTAAGGAACCTGGCATGGGTGGGGCCCTGATCAATTTGGATCAATCCAAAGCTTTCGATAGGGTAGACCATCGATACTTGGAGGCCGTCCTCGAAGCGGCCGGCTTCGGTCCCGTTTTCCGCGGCTGGATGGCTGCCTTGTACACAGGCATCAGTTCGGTTGTTCGCGTCAATGGACGTCTATCGGGACCCTTCGACATTGCACGTTCGGTTCGTCAGGGATGCCCCCTATCGCCGCTCCTGTACGTATTGACTCTCGAGCCACTACTGCGGAAGCTGGCGACGCTGAGGGGCATCCCGCGAGAACTGGGGTGCGGGACGAGCGTGTCGGCATACGCGGACGACGTCACCGTCATAGCGTCTAGCCACGAGCACATTGAGCTTGTCAGCGAGACGCTGAAAGACTACGAAGCGGTGACGGGAGCGAAAATCAACCGGGATAAGTCGGTGGGTTTGCTGCTCGGCACCTGGAGAAGCAAGCCCATACCGTCCGGCAGCGCCTCAGTAGTGGGACGCTGGACGGACGGTCCGGTCAAGTTGCTCGGAGTCTGGTTCGGTCCGGACCTGCAAACGGAGAAGAACTGGGACGAGATAACGAGTAGGGTGGCCACTCTCTGCCGGCAATGGTCCGAGAGGAAGCTGTCCCTAAAAGGTCGGGCGGAGGTGGCGAACGCGTACATCGCGTCCGTCATCGAATACCGCCTGACCGTCGTGCCTTGTCCCGATCGCGCCATCACCGAAATGGAGCGCATCCTCTTCCGCTTTTTGTGGAAAGGAAGCGTTCCGATGGTGAGGCGATCCGTTTGTTGCCAACACCCGCTGAAAGGAGGGCTGGGCATGCCGTGGTTGATGATACGCAGACATGCGCTGAGACTGCGACATCTCCGGCTCTACGTAGACGACGGTGAGCAGGTGTGGTCGCCGTTTGTGCGACGCGCTTTCCCGCAGCTCGTCTCCATGACCGAGCTGCAGTCGTGGATCAAAAAGAGGCCGAGGAATGGCGAATGGCACCGTGAGTGTCGCGTTGCTCTGCAGCAACTTTGCCGTCCCGGGTCGACCTTGAGCGGCTGCATCACAACGAAGTCATTCTATAGGGGATTAGTGGAGGGCAGGTACGACGACGATCTCGGGGCGAACCTGGGCGTCGACGAGGAATACCTGACCCGCCTGTTCAGGACGACTTTCGGGCCGGGACCTATGGACAACTTCCAGAGATCCCTGGCCTGGCAGTGTTACCGAGAGGCGCTACCCGTTCGGGATAAGCTCTATAGACACGGCTCGCGAAATGCGGGGCCGACCTGCCCGAGATGCGGTCAGAGCGATGAAACCGTTCTGCACGCACTCGTGCAGTGTCCAACCATTTCGGAGCTGTGGGCTTATGTCGAACGACTGCTGTCGCGTGTGGGACGAGTCGGTTTAACAACCGAGTCTATCGTCAATATCGTCACGCCTCCTTCCTTTAAACGGGAAGGAAGAGCTGTATTTATCGTACTTGTGGCTATGGCCAAAGAATGCATCTGGTGGACGCGTCTGAAAGGATTAGAGACAAATACTTTCCTCTCTGGTCAATCTCTCATCAACTTTTTCAAGTATCACTTGAAAAGGAAGGTGAGAGTAGAGAGGCAAGTGTTGTCTAGCAAATGTTTCGAAAAAAGATGGATACATGTAGCAAGAATGGCACGTATAAATGACGAAGCCACCTTGACCATGATTCTATAAAACGTTTTAAAATTTTGTAAACAGAGAGTTACTTACGTTTCTTGCTTAAATAAAAGGAATTTTATTTAACAAACTGTGACGCTAAAGACGGAGGTTACCGTGGTCTTTTCGTAGGTTTTTCTTTCCACGGATAACCTCCCCATTTATTGGGAATTTTTTGTATTATTTCGTATTTTTTGTAAATACCCCAAACGTTTTGCGATGTTTTTTTTTCATCGTTGTCCCCACTTTTGTTTTTTTTTTTCTGCTTTGTTTTCGACCCCCTCGAAAAGAAAAACTCACAGCAGATAAAAGATACAAAGGCTTTACTTACGAAAGAAAATGACGAGGTGCGGATCAACATACCACAAGACATTTTAGAAGACACAAACAAAAAGACAATTATTTATAAAATTTTAAACTCCAAAACAAAAAAAAAACAGGAAAAGCAAGCACGGAAAAGATCGAGAAATGCTTGAGATCTGTATGGCAATATAAAGATTATGTAACTTGGTGGCATAAATTTGCCCATGTGCAAGTTATTTTTCAAAGTGAAGAGTTAGCGAAACGATTCTCAACGCTAACTCTTAAGACAGAAGAGTTAACAATGATACCGAGTTACCTTGGTCAGAGGGTAACAAGGGTTATCATAAAAAAATATTCCTCCCACGGTAGACACACTATGGATAACATCAGCCGTATGTGTCGATATGGAGGAAGTTGACATATTGCAAATTAATGTTTCTGAAAAGCAACAGTGGGTGGGTAAAAAAATGGAGATCCTTCTCCATATTACCCAGGAGTCACTAAATAAAATACCCACCTACATAAAGTTACCATCAACGCAAAGGCTGTATGTAGTGGTGGAAGGCAGACGACCACGCTGTTACATATGTGGCAGTGAAGCTCACTTCCAAAAGGACTGCAATTCTGCCGCGAAACAACAGCAACAACAACAACAACAGCCACGGGAAAACCAAAAACCCAAAACACCAGCATTATTACCCACACCACCGTATGCACAACTGATCAAGCAGCTATATGCGAAAACGAAAGAACGGCAACAACGAACAAACCAGCCCAACCAAACAACACCACCACCAACAACTAAAGACAGACCAACACCAACACCAAGAACAACAACCAAGAAGACAACCACTGAGAACGAAGAAAAGACCAATACTACTCCCAATTCCCCAACAACACACACACCACACACACCACACACCACAACACCATCGACAAACACACAAATAGAACCAAATGCTTTGCCTTTACCCCCTTCTGATTCGTCAGACATTTCGTCTAACGATGAAACTTCTACAGAATGGCAAATAGCCACAGGAAGTAAAAGAAAAAGATCAAAAACAGCCCCAAAATTAAATGCATGCAAAGCAGGGAAATATGTAACCGCTGAAAGCCCCTTGCACAAACAAACCAGCACCAACATCACAAAAACATACACAATGCTATCAGCGATAGACACAAAGAACACAAGACTAATGGACTACATCATATCTCAAACAAACATTTCTGAAGATGATTATAAGCTTAACAATCATCCACGCACTACACCACCGAAACACATCAAAATAGTTCACATCACACAAACGCAGCACCACACACTCAAAACTCTCTTTCCGAATGCAGTTGGGGGGTTCCAAAAATATTTATCAAAGAAACTCTTCAAAAACCTCCCCCAAGATACTTCAAAAGAAGAGGAAGCTAAAACTTTCGAAACGAGTAAGTAACCTTCTCTCTTGTCTCTTTTACTGTCGTGTATGAAACACAAATTTCGACTTCAACTATGCTTAAATTAGGTTGTGTAAATGTACGTGGCTTGGCGTCAGCTTGGAAGCAAGGTTACATTCTAGATGACATCAAGTCACAGAACATAGAAATCATAGCTATCAGTGTAACCAGACTCAGTAACCCGCGAGCCCTCAAGTCCATGTTTGGCGGACATTTCGACATTTATTTTTCTCCCTGTCTGCCAAACATGGCTGGTGGTGGTACCGCGGTGCTTTTTCGGAAAGTCTGAACCTAAAAGTAAGGCCAATATTCCTAGAACCGGAGGGTAGGCTGGTTGTCTTGGACGTCGATGGCACAAACGGGTGTGCTTTCCGTCTGATGGCAGTGTATGCACCGTCCTTAACGTGTCGGGCGGATTTCTTGAGACGTCTAGAGGTTTTCCTGGGAACGGCACGACCTTTACTGTTAGTAGGGGACTGGAACGCTACCTTGGACACGCATATAGACTATGTGGGAGTGGATAGGAGTAGAAGGGGATGTAAGTGCCTCAAAGACCTGCTCAGACGTTTCCATTTGTCTGACAGGTTCCGACTCGACCATCCGAACATGCCAACGTGGACTTGGACAAACCGCGTCGGATCGTCGAGATCGTATCTAAATAGAGTTCTATGTAGGACAGCGGATAGAGATAGTGTAGGATGTCCACAATTAAAAATAGTCAGCTACAAGGATCACAAGTTTGTGACGTGTACGCTCGACTTAGATAAGTCACATAGGCAGGGTCCCGGTTACTGGAAACTAAACGCTTCGCTCTTAGCGCGGCAGGTTTACAGGAACCGGATTAGCGAATTAATTAAGAGGGCGTTAACAACCGCTGGTGGTTTGCCCTGAAAATGGCAATTAAATCGGGATCTATTAGGTTTAGTAAAGAACTAGCGATAGATCGAAATAGAGTAGAGGGAGACTTAGTTAAGAAACTAGAAGAGGCACTTACAACTGGCAGCGCAACCAACGTTTTGCCTGGGAGGATGGCCCTCGACCAACACCTCAACGCCAAACACGAAGGTTGCGTCGTCAGAGCTAAAATGCGTGCCTTAAGGAACGAAGGGATCGAAGCTGCGCGAGAAGCCCGGGTGGCGAAGGCGCAACGCGGTAACAGAGCCACCATTCGGTCTCTAATCGATGAACAGGGATGTAGTTTGCTCGAACCCGAAAGGATGTGTGGAGCCTTTCAACAGCACTTTGCTCGACTGTTCGGTGCGAGCGGTGTGTCGGAACGCAGGATGGACTTCAGTGCCCTACCGGACCGGCCTGCCGCGGCTATCGGCGGGAGAGGCAGAGTGTTGTGAGGGTCCCATCACAGCTGCTGAAGTAAGGGATGCTATGGCGGGCTGCGCGAGGTATAAGTCACCTGGATTGGATGGTCTACCCTACGAGCTGTATTGTCAAATGCCAGACTTGTTTGGCGACCTCTTGGCATCAGTCTACTGCAACTGGCACCAAAACGGGAGAATTCCCGGTTTCGTGAGCCGAGGTGCAGTGACATCGCTGAAGAAAGACCCAAACAAGGGGAATTTTATAGATAATTTCAGGCACATCACTCTGCTCAACGCAGATTTGAAATTTTTGGCCAAAGTAATAACCGAGAGGTTGGCGCTTGTCATCGATAAACTGGTCGACAAGGCGCAAACATGCGCCGTGCCGGGCAGAAGCATCCATGACAACCTCCACCTCATGCGCTACATCATGGACAAGGTAGTTAAGGATCCTGGCATGGGTGGGGCGCTGATCAATTTAGATCAATCTAAAGCTTTCGATAGGGTCGACCATCGATACCTGGCGGCTGTCCTCAGGGCAGCTGGCTTTGGTCCCGTCTTCCGCGGTTGGATCGCTGCCTTGTATAGCGGCATCCGATCGGTAATTCGGGTAAACGGTCACCTGTCAAAACCGTTCGACATCATGCGTTCGGTCCGTCAGGGATGTCCCCTGTCGGCGTTTCTGTATGTATTGACGTTCGAACCACTACTGCGGAAGCTGGCGACACTGAGGGGTATCCCACGGGAGCTGGGTTGCGGGACGAGCGTGTCTGCATATGCGGACAATGTCACCGTCATAGTGTCGAGCGAAAAGCACATCGAGATGCTAGGCGAGACACTTAAAGAATACGAAACGGTGACAGGAGCAAAAATTAACCCGGAAAAGTCAGTGGGTTTGTTACTCGGCACCTGGAGAAGCAAGCCCATACCGTCCAACAGCGACTCCGTAGTGGGACGCTGGACGGACGGACCGGTTAAACTGCTCGGGGTCTGGTTCAATCCGGACCTCCAAATGGATAAGACGAGATCACCAGTAGAGTGATCAAACTCAGCCAAACATGGGCTGAAAGAAAGTTATCTCTAAAAGGCCGGGCGGAGGTGGCTAATGTGTATATCGCATCAGTCATCGATTACCGCCTGACCGTCGTGCCTTGTCCCGATGCCACCATCACGAAACTAGAACGCATACTTTTCCGCTTTCTGTGGAAGGGTGGCGTTCCGATGGTGAGGCAATCCATTTGCTGTCAACAACCTTTACATGGAGGACTGGGGATGCCGTGGTTAATGATGCGCAGACATGCGCTGAGACTGCGGCATCTCTGGAACTTCATTGACGACGGTGAACAGGTGTGGGCGCCGTTTGTGAGGCACGCCTTCCCGCAGCTCGTCTCACTCACCGAACTGCAAACATGGATCAGGAAGAGACCGAAACTGGGCGATTGGCACCGCGAGTGTCGCCAAGCTCTACAACAGCTCTGCCGTCCGGGATCAAACTTGTGCAACTTCCAAACGACCAATGCGTTCTATAGAGGACTAGTGGAGGGGAGGTCTGACGACATTCTCGGGGCAAACCCGGGTGTTGACGAGAAATTCCTAACCCGCCTTTTCAAGACGACGTTCGGGCCGGGGCCTATGGATAATTTCCAGAGATCCCTGGCTTGGCAATGCTATCGAGACGCACTACCAGTTCGAGAGAAGATCTACACACACGGTTCGAAAACCACCGGACCGACCTGCCCGAGATGCGGTCAGAGCGACGAAACCGTTCTGCACGCACTCGTGCAGTGTCCAGATATTTCAGAGCTGTGGACCTTCGTCGAACGGCTGTTGTCGCGTGTGGGACGAGCCCACTTATCAGCCGAGTCTATCGTGAATATTGTTCCGCCACCTTCCTTTAAACGGGAAGGAAAAACTGTTTTTGTAACACTGATAGCTATGGCAAAAGAATGCGTGTGGTGGACGCGTTTGAAAGGTCTACAAACAAACACTTTCCTCTCTGGTCAGTCCCTCGTCAACTTTTTCAAGTACCACTTGAAAAGGAGGATGAGGATAGAGAGGAAAGTGTTGTCGAATGAAAGTTTCAATAAAAAATGGGTAAATGTGGCAAGAATGGTAAGAATGAAAGACGACACCATTTTAAGCATAGACTTGTAACAAAAAGACAGAAAAAGAGAGAAGGTACTTACTTTCATGTACCTTAAAAAAAAAAAGCCTGAGGTGACCGTGGTCTTTTCCGTAGGCTTTTCTCTCCATGGATAAACCTAATCTGTTCCCCGTTTTTTACATTGACTGTGATACACGATCCCTATTGATCGCCCCCCCCCCGTTTTTTTTTCCCGCGATCCCTTTTGATCGAAATCTCCTCCCTTTTTTCCACGATCCCTTTTGATCGAAATTATCCCCCCCCAAGAAAAGCCCTACTTAGTAATTTGTCCATTTTCTGTATTTAACCCTGTGTGGCTATAATAAAAAGATATCTATCTATCTATCTATCTATCTATCTATCTATCTATCTATCTATCTATCTGTCTGTCTGTCTGTCTGTCTGTCTGTCTGTCTGCCTGCCCGTCTATCTATCTATCTATCTATCTATCTATCTATCTATCTATCCATCTATCTATAGCTACGTGTGCGGCGCGCGTGAGTGCACGTGTGTTTGTGTGTGTATATTTATGTGCCTGTGTCTCTGTGTGTATGTACGACGGCCTTCTCTCAGTTACTGTTTTCGAAATTACACTCACAGGGTTCTAGTCGGCCGGTGATTATAATAGAAGACATTTGTCCAAGGTGATAAGCAGTGGGATTGAACGTATGTGATCAGGAAGCAAGCTTCTGTCCACACAGTGACGCCTTCACCTTCAACAATGTCTGCTTTGTCACTAATTCTATCCATTTTGAATGGATCTCTCGATATTGAACACGTTAAGTCATATGATACAAAGCCATTCTCGTAATGAATAACTGAGATCATATATAGGTAGCGCGGTATCGAGTACTACATCCCACGTTTGCTGTCGTTGATGGAAGCAGGCACACACGCATACATACACACACATATATACTCTAATACTCACTGAAGCAAAGACACATTCTAACTCATTACAGACACACTACAACCATACGCTATCATTACCACAGCATCCAACACCACCATTACAACTACTGCAACAACCACAGTACAACTACAACCACAACGACAGCCATCACATCCACCACCATCAACTCTCCAATCACTCCCAAATTGCCAGCAAGGCTCAATAGAAATGAATGAGTTAAGAACAGATTTCTTTATTCAACAAGTTGTGAGGGAAGTCTGTCTGCACAGGATATTGTGAGCTGGAGACGTGGTGACAATAGAAGCTTGAAATGTTGCGTTTCTTCTCATGGGGAAACAATAATAGGCTTAACAGAATAATGGAAAGCCAAAAGATTGGCAAGAAGAAAACAACAAAGGAAATTTGAAAAGGACAAAGATTTAAAGGAAACGTGAAATATACGTGAGAGTCAGGGAGAGATAGAAAGAGTAAATATTTTCATATATTTATACATATAGACTGAGTGAGTTGACCTTTTACGTAACGAATGTTTTTCTAGTTTTTGAGTGTGCACTAACGTGTTAAATATGATTGTACACAATATACAATATCGATCTATATATCTACAGGGTTGTCCGAAAGTCTTGTTATACCTTTACAAGTGAAGAACAAGTGATGCAGTAATCCAATGGATTTAGTTTATTCATTGAGGCTGTCACATATCGAGAAGATCTATACGAACACCGTTTCCGTGGCACAAAATGATGCGGCACCATTTCGTGTGTGATATTTTTCGAAGCTGTGCTTTGGTGATAGTTGCAAAGGCTCTCCGAACGGTGTCCTTCAACTGATGGGCATTCTGGTGTCGTTCATGTGATAATCTCTCCTTGATAATACCCACACAGTCGTGAGGTCGGGACTTTTGGGAAGCAAATCGACAGCTGCTGGAAGTTGTTGCGATCCTTGTCCTATCCATGTATCCCGAAAAACGTCATTTAGGTATTCCCGGACAGTGATAGCATACTGGAGTGGGGGCAGATCTTATATCACACACACAAAAAAAAAATAATGATAATAACTACAATAATAAATAATATGTAGTGGGATAACAAGATTTTCGGACCACCCTGTACCTTTGTCTATTTATCATTCCATTCGCCAATGTATCAATGCATCTCCATACACCTTTATGACTACCTACTTTTCTATCTATGTATTTTTCAATCTATCCTTTCTGTGTTTCAGTCACCATAATTATTTATCTCGGACTCAATCTGTTTATATCATTACCATCTCTTTATCTCTCTCTTTCTCTCTCACTCACTATGTCTCTCTTTCTCTTTTTCTTTCTCTTTCTCTTTCTCTCTCTCTCTCTCTCTCTCTCTCTCTCCATATATATATATATATATATATATATATATATATATATATATATATATATATACTTGTCTATATAAGATTGACCAGTAACCGGTCTGTCAGTATGCTATAAGATCACTTAAAGTGATCTTCTTCTAGCATATTGACAGACCGGTTACTGGTCAATCTTAGATACACAAGTACTATAATCTTTTTAGGATCTCCAAAAATTTTTTTTCCTGAACCTTCTGATTCTTTTAATGTGCTAGTTTCCTGGTATTAAATGTTAATTAATATCAAATTAATATCAAATATATATATATATGGGAGAATATACAAATAATAACAACAGACGAGGACAGGTGGTGTAAATAACAAAAGTATATATTAGTATGACGCTCGGGAATACGGAAAGTCTTTGACGTTTCGAGCTACGCTCTTCAACAGAAAGAATACGGAGACAAGGAGAAAAACACGGAGAAAAAAAATTGAATAGTGTTCAGTCAACGGTCAATCATAATAATGGCCGATCATAACAATGGCTGACCGGAAGTTAGAAATTCTTATTTCAGGAGAGCTAATAAAGGGGGAGATAACAAACGGTGATCGGGAACGAGGGGCTGTGTGTGGGAGGTAGAATGCTGGTGGTCTTGACGTATGTAGTGTGAAAATGGGGAAGGGAGAAAGGGAGAAAGTAGTTGGTCAGTTGTAGTGTGTGCTTGGTGTGATGCGAGGGTATTGGTGTGGTGTGCGTGGTGTGATGCGAGGGTATTGGTGTGGTGTGATGTGAGGGTGTTGGGAGGTGGGGAAGGCATGGGTGGAGTGTGGGGTAGAGGTAGGGGTCTGTGGGTAGGGTGGGGTATGTGGGTAGGGGTGGGTGGTGGGTGTAAGGAATTGGATGGGGTGGAGTGGGAAGGTAGAGTAGGAGTGTGTTGGGGTGTGGTGGGATGAGCTTATGAGGGGGTGTTGACGAGGAGGGAGAAGGGGAAGGTGGATGTAAGAGAGGGGGGAAGATGGGTATGGGAGGGGAGAGGAAGAGAGGAGAGAGGGTGGGTATAAGAGAGGGAAGGTGGATTGAGAGAGGGGGAAGGTGGGTATGGGGGGAGAGAAAGAGGGGAAGGTGGGTATGGGGGGGGGGGGGGTTAAAGAGAGGAAGAGAAAGAGAGGAAGAGAAAGAGAGGAAGAGAAAGAGAGTGAGAGAGAGGGAAGAGGGGTATGGGGGGAGAAAGAGAGGAAGAGAAAGAGAGTGAGAGAGAGGGGAAGAGAGTGAGAGAGTAAGGGTGAGAGAGTAAGAGAGTAAGAGTGTAGAGAGTAGGAGAGTAAGAGTGTAGAGAGTAAGAGTGGGAGAGGGGGGAGTACGAGAGAAGAGAGTAAGAGAGAGTAAGAGAGAGGAGAGAAAGAGTAGGGGTGAAGAGAAGTGGGAGTGGAGAGAAGTATGAAGAGAGGTGAAGAGACGTACAAAGAAGTAGGAGTCGGAGCAGGAGGTGGGGGAGGGGAGAGATGGGTGGTAGGAGGGAGGGTGGGGGAGAGAGACAGGAGGAGGGGGTTAGATGAAGAGTGGAGGGGAGTTGAGCCCATGTGGCGCAAAGGAGCGAAGATAGAAGATTAATCCCTGTTCACGGCGCAAACGGGAGTCCGGATGGCCCCTGTGCATGGACAATCCAAACACCGACAGGTGTTGCCGCAAGGAGTGGCCGGCAGAACGGAAGTGGCGTGACACCGGGGTGTCATTGCCGACGTTGATATCTCGGAGGTGTTCCGCGAATCGGTCGGCCAGGCGCCGCCCCGTTTGTCCGATGTACAGGGACTGGCAGAGAGAGCAGGAGAGGCAATATATGATGTTGGTAGACGTGCAGGTGAAGGAGTCGGTGTTGCGATAGGGTCGGTGATGGGTGCTGGTGAGGAGGGTGGTGTTGGAGAGGTAAGGGCAAGTGCGGCAGCGTGGGCGGGAGCAGGGGAACGAGCCAGGTTGGGAGGTTGGGTTGGGGAAGAAGCTGTGGACCAAGAGGTCCCGTAGGTTGTGGGCTCGTTTGAAGGAGGGGAGGGGTCGATTAGGGAAGATGTGGGAGGTGGAGGGGTCGGACTGGAGGCGCCGAAAAGCTCGGAGAATGGAGCGTTGGAGAGGTAGGGTGGTGGGATGGTAGGTGAGGGGAAAAGGGAGGCGGGAAACGGCAGGGCGGGTTCGGGGGGAGAGAGCAGATGCACGGTCCACAGAACGTGCTCTGGCAAGGGCGGTGTGGATGGTGGTGGGTGGATATCCACGCAGGCTAAAGTGGTGAGCCATGAGTTGAGACTGAGTCTCAAAGTCATGGCTGTCGCTACAAAGTCTGCGTAGACGGAGGAATTGGGAATAGGGGATGGAAAGTTTTGTGTGTCTAGGGTGGGAGGAGGAGAAGTTGAGATAGGAGTGTGAGTCTGTGTGTTTGTAGTGGATGGAGGTGCTAAGGGCGGAGTGGAGGATGCTGACCGAAATGTCGAGAAAGGGGACAGAGGTGTCAGAGACAGTACAGGAGAAGTGGAGGGCAGGATGGAAAGACTGAACGAAAGAGAGGAACGAGTCAAGATGTTCGCGGGGGAGTGAGGTGGCACCGATACAGTCGTCGATATACCGACCGTATAGTTCGGGAGTAGGACCAGTGAAACTGGAGAATATTTGGGCCTCAACATAACCAACGAAGAGGTTCGCGTAGTTGGGGCCCATTCTCGTCTCCATGGCCACTCCCGAGACTTGCTGGTAGATATCTCCCGCGAACGAGAAGCAGTTGAGAGATAGGACAAGTTCGGCCAGACGAATGAGTGTGGAGGTGTCGGGTTGTGGGTTGGGGCGTTGATATATATATATATATATATATATATATATATATATATATACATACAATTAAAATAATTATTTTAATGATTGTTACTTTGTATTTTTATTATAATTCATTTTTAGTGTATTTACTTATCAATTTTTTCTATATGTGACTGTGGATTTTCATGGAAGAGTTCAGGAATTGTGGCTCTTTTCTCTAAATTATATATTTATATATTATATACTGTGACACTTAATTTAATTTAAATTTTGATAAATTAAATTAAATCGAGTTTTTACTCGTAAATTTGGATTTTTATCCAGTGAAAACGTGGCCAATATATTATATTACTATCACTGTCTTTTATAATCACCCTATCTAAGTAAGACCTGAGTGAACCGTCGTTATTAGACCACGTCCACTGTGGAACGAGCGGTTCATCCTGTCTGTATCGCTCTATTAGTTCATAGCTCGCTAGTAACCGTTTTAGGCTAGGGCTACCTTTTCTGTTATTCGAGCCCACACTATCCACTCGCGCATCGAGAATAGTGTTGAAGTCTCCTGTTAAACCTAAAGTTTTCGACGTTACTAGGAAATTCTCCAAGTTTCGAAAGAAATCCTTTTGTCTATTCTCATTTGGAGCGCAGACTGCTACCAACTTGAAAGACTGCTTACTCACATGTGTCACATCCAGAACGACCAACCTACCTTCTGGGTCTAGAAAGACTGCACTTACCTGTACGTCGAAGCTTTCTTTGAACAGCACCACAACACCCCCACCTCCCCGACTCGGAGAAATAAATTTCTCGTAGTCATTCAGAAGAGGCGAGAACGCCTGTGGGTCGTTCAACTTGGACTCAGTCACAACACATATATCTAACTTTCGTGACCGGAGGTAGTCTAGGAGGCATGTTTGCTTCCATTTCAACCCCAGGCCACGTGCATTTATACACCCTAGCTTAATCATCATGATAACAATAAAAGACTTTTACCTTTTAAGCTTGAGGAGGGGCTGCAGCGTATTCGTCGTCCCCTCCTCCTTTCTCTTTCTCTGGTGTAGCCGTTGGTTCCAATACCATCTTCTCTTTGACGATGTACTGACTTACATCAAATACATCGTCAGCATACCCATGCTTAAATTGTCTATAATGTTCTATATCAAGTCTTACGAGTCATATATGAGGCGGTTTACCTTCTATAGGTCCCCAGGTGATGTATTTCATCATTGTTATGGTATCAGGTAGTGCTTTGTTTTTGTGTTGTACGAGACAATTTTCTCTCCTTGTATGCATTTTTGGGGAGGGTAGGGAGTGGGTTTCAATTTGGAAAAGGATAGGGTTGTTCTTTTTTAATTGTGTTGTGTAAAGTTTCTTTCCGTTTTCTTGTTAGTGGAGAGGAGTCTGGGCCAAAGGTTTTTTACTTGTATTAGATACCACTGTGAATTCCATTTCCTCTTCTGTTTGTTCTTTTTCCAGTCTTTTATCTTCTTTGTCGTTTTCTGGTTATTTTTCTTTTATTATTTTTTCCTTTATTTCTTTCACTTGTTTCTCTTTTTGGGGATGGACTTCCGTTCTTTTTGTTTGTTTGCATCTTCTCACACTCGGAGCAGATGCAACCATTTTCTCCACATTTGAAGCATCTGCGTCGACGCCTCTCCACAGACACTCTTGCGCTGAGTCCCTACCCTATAAATATTCTGTCAGGCCTTGCTTCTATGGTTTCGTTTGAAGCTTGAACTAGAAATTCGAGCGTTTTCCCTTTCCAGTGTATTGCCTCTCTCTTTTTCATGCTCAAAATATTGATCTCCTCCTCTGCGTCATATTTAATAGCTGCCGCCATCTAATTGACGTCGTACCCGGCCGAAATCTCCTCAATTACAATTTTTGCGGTTCTCCTGCCGAGGTACGCTGGTAACAACATTATCAGATCTGTTTTTAATGTTTGGGTTGATATTTCTTTTGCGACCTCCGCACTTTCGAATTGTATCTCTACAGTCGCGTTCCTAGGACCACGTCCAACATATTTTATTTTTCCCCATATGGGGGCGAGGCATTTTTCGACAATTTCGTTTTTCATAAACATCATTCTTTCCTGTAGTATATTTTATATACTACAGTTTTCTCAGCTATGCCTTGAAGGATTTCCTTGGGTGGCAACAGTTTAGTTTCGTTGCCAGCCCTTTTTATCATAGTTCTAAAATTGAACAACTGTTCTTTGGATATTTCAACTAAACAAAATTGTCCTCCCACAGCGGCCGAGAAAGTTGACATTTTTGGTTCTTCTTGGTTGCCTTTTGTATTTTCCTCCTGCAACAGTGGAAAATCTATCTCTTTGAGTAGAAAGTCTAGGCTTGACGCCATATCGTTTATGCTTCCAGTGGTGTCTGTCTGTCTGTCTTTCTATCTATCTATCTATCTATCTATCTATCTATCTATCTATCTATCTATCTATCTATCTATCTATCTATCTATCTGTGTATGCGTGTGTGCTTGTGTATTTGTATGCGTGTGTGTGTGTGTATGTATTTATGTGTATATATATGTATATATGTATATAGTATATATGGTCAACTGGTCTTACCAGGCTGGAGGGGAGTGATTCGCTCCCTTAGAATATATCGGACACAAATCATGTGTCGTTAACCAGCTAGAAAAAAACGTTTCCCGGGGGTTAAAAGGTAGTAACATAGTTCTTTATTGGACATCCATGTTATAGTGGCAAAAAACCGTTACCGCCTAAGTACATATATATGTGTGTGTATGCATCTATCTATCGCTCTAACTCTCTCTCTCTCTCTCTCTCTCTCTCTCTCTCTCTCTCTATATATATATATATATATATATATATATATATATATATATATATATATATATATATATCTATATATATATATATATATATATATATATATATATATATATATATATATATACATATATATATATATATATATAGATATATATATATATATATCCAACTACCTTTTTCCAACCAATCGACATAATTGTCCGCTAAATCCACAAGTTTTTTTATTCTCTCTTTGTTTATTTCCTCGTGTTCCTTTCAGTTGAAGAGCATAGGCTCGAAATGTAAAAGACTCTCTTCCCTTCCCGAGCGTCAAATTATTACACCTGCTTGTTGTTTATACACCTGTCTTTTGTTCTTCTGCAAATTTCAACTATATATATAAGGTGCCACGCAGTGGGAATGAACCAGGAACCATGTGGTTGGTAAGCAAGCTACTTACCACATAGCCATGCCGATTATGCATATATGACAACACACACACACCCTTACACATATACATACACACACAAAACTACTTATACGCCAGCATACTTATGTGTATATGTGTGTATCTCAACTTCCGAGCCTTACAACAAACGAGTAGCGTAGCACTCAATACATTCCTCCACAATGCATTTCGTAGTTCTTGGATTAAAGGAAACGATCATATCTGAGGGGCCACATTTTGCAATTGAAACCTAATTGCAAATGTGACCCTGCGTCCGTGCACGTGCGTGTATTGCTGTTTTCCTTTTTACAAACGTTAAACTATATTCTTGGCGTGGTTGTGCTGCTATTTCTAGTATCTTATTAGTTCTCAAAAATGTTTTACGTTCTTTGCATACTGTGAGAAAGAGAGCTAGGGTGTGTGTATGAGAGAGAGATAATACATTTTATAGAGAGGGTATCTAGATAGAGTAAGATATACATGTCGGAGGACTGCGGCAATAAACGTTTCACAGAGAGTAATGCGTTGAATAAAAGGTGAACTAACTGATCGTCCTGCATTTTACTTTACCCAAAGCCAGGAACTTTTCAGCAGCCCTCGAATATATAAACAATCAATCTCTCTTTTTCCCTCTCTCTCTTTCTCTCTCTGTCTATCTATCTATCTATCTATCTATCTATCTATCTATCTATCTATCTATCTATCTATCTATCTATCTATCTATCAATCAATCTAATTGTTTAACTATTTTATTTCCTCTCGTTTTGTCTTATCACAAAACTTACTCTGTACACTCCCTGTGAAATATCTAAACTCTTTCAATGCATATTAATGCAGTCATTGTTTCTATCGTGAGAGTTGCAACAGAAAACAAAATAACCTATATCATATATGTATGTTCCAAACATCACCCTCACATATATTCAATTTCATCTATTGTGTGACCAACAACAAAACATTTTCAAAGAAGAATCAAAGTTAAGATGGTCCTAACATGACGATTATTTGTCAGCTGTAATAAGATACTAGAAATAGCAGCACAACCACGCCGAGAATATAGTTTAACGTTTGTAAAGGGCAAAAAAAAAAGAAAAAGAAGAAAATTTGAGGGAGTGAGAGGAAGGAGGAATTTAAGCAAGGTTAACTGGACTGGTACTAAACACTCGAACTGCTATGGTTGAATCGCAGAATTTAGTAAGGGGATTGGTGTGTGAAGAAAAGATAATTTGGAGGGAAAGCGTAGAGAAATATTTTTTGTCAAAGGGGAGAAAGAAAGTGTATTTGAATAAAGCAAGATAGATTGTTATATATATATATATATATATATATATATATATATATATATATATATATATATATATAAAGATGAATTATATATAGAGATCTTCAATTGACGATCCAATAATTTAGTAATATACAATAGTACATTAAATACTATGAATATGATATATAACATAACATGATATTATATAACGTGAATAATTATAAAAGACCATAAAAGGCCAACAAATTGTTTCGAGTTTTTTCTTGATATACATAATCACAGTTCTATTTTTTATTGGGTTCTCCGGAAAGTTCGTGCCGATTTTTAAAGGAAAGAAAAAGGTCAATAAATAGTTGCCATTACATTTTTAATCAACCAAATATGAACCTTTTGTTGCACAATGCGTCTCCATCTTTCATTTAACTTGAAAATACCCTCTTCCCAGAATTGAGGTGGTTTCATGGCAAATAAGTCGAAAGGTAAGCTTCTATAAATCGACACGAACTTTCCGGACAACCCAGTTGAAGCACATGTACAAGGTAATGCTCGAAGGAAGTGAACCTGGTACCATGTGGTTGTGAAGTAAGCTTCTTCCTGTCACATAGCCACACAACCGCCTACAAATATATATATACATATGTATGCATCTCCATATCTGTATCTATCTATATCTGTATGTATATATATATATATGCATATATATGCGTGTTTGTACGTATATACTCATATTATATACTAGACTACCCGTGACCCGTTGGGAAGGTCTGCGTTTTCCAGCAACGGAGTTTTGTTTCTTGTTTTTTTTTTCTTTCGTAGGTTTTTTTTGCATGCTTTCAACGAATGTGACATCGAAATACGCGTAAATGGCTCCTTTCCCCTGAAAAGGTACGGTTTGGTTGCTATTTATTGCACCTCCTGCAACCACGTGACTGGTATTTCGAGTCCTTTATCGCAAATAGCTCTTACATGGTAGCAGGGAGTCCTAGAAATAGCAACCAAATCTATGGAGGTGAGATACATTGAATGCACTAAAAAGAAACATATGGAAAAGTCATTTCACACCGAGGTTACGAACAGATCTTTGACGAAATATTTACTTTTTTTTTTGAAGTTATTTTCACTTTAAAATATTTTTCAAATATGCCAAAATATTTTTCTAATAGTATTCTCTTGAAAATAATCTAAAAGAACATGAAAATATTGTCTGTTTAAGAATATTTCTAAATGCTTAAAATATGTTTAACAAAAGTGATAATAGACACATTTACTGTAAAAAACAGCCCGTAGTTTTTCGCTGTCAAGTCACTGTGTCTAATCGAGAGTTTAGAGTTTCTTCTTTTTCACTGTTAAGTTATTTTCGGAGTATTTTCCCACTATGCACCATTTTGGGTATTTATACCCTGAAAACCACTAATATATCAACAACCAGTTGTTCGATTTACGTATTTACGCGAAATTTGTTTTATTCCGTTCCTATTCACATTTCAGGGAAATCTTAATTCATAGTATTTTGCCATTATGCTGGGTAACATTGGCTGGGTAACATTGCAAGCAAGCAGGCAAGATTCAACCTCATTTTAAATGTGTTATAGGTTATTGTATGTATACATAGATATGCATACACACACATACACATATCTATATTGATAAATGTGAATGTCAGTGTGTTACACTTTTTCAACTTTACTCCTCCGACCCCCTTTCTCACTATTCAATAGCACTTCTACTATTCCTCATGCCTTACCTCTCTCTCACTCTTCAATGACTCTTCTACTATTCGTCATTCTGGGTTTTTTCGTAATCCTAACATTTTGAAAAAATATTTCTCTAAATATTATAACTATTTCCAAAAGTGATTTTCACAATAAACATTTTGAAAAAATCTTTCTCTATATATTATAAATGTATCAAGTAATTTAATGATATCACGTTAAATGCGTATTGAACTCACTTTCTCATACAATATTACCTCTCATAACTCTCTACCATAAAAACGTTGGAAACTTAGTATTTTTCAGATATTAATAAAATTTGTCAGACGTATTTTCATGCCGTCGGAGCTATGGAAACTTAGGGCACTACGGCTGCCTGAAAAAAAAATTCGACTAATTTTATTATTACCCTAAAAAGTACTAAAATAACTAAATTTCAAATATCTTTATAGTCAAATACATTTAGAGCAATTCCAAAACATAGACATCGCACTTGAAAATAGCGTTTAGCGATAGTGATGCAATTTTCCTTCAGATTACGAGCAGGAGTTTAGATAAGTACCTGCTACAACAAATAATTCTGTGTACGAAAAGTAAGGGCTTATGTGCATCAAATTGTCTTTAAATTTAGTGGCGGCTGAAGAATTATCGTTGAACTTTTAAAAGGTAAGTTTAATGTTGCCTGCGGCCAGCTGCAAGTTTGTTGTTCACGGGTAGGTGAAGGAAACAAACTATTTGTACTGACCCCGAATGGGACGACAAAACTGTTTTAGAAATAATACATTTCTAAATCTCTCAGAGAGATTTATGCAGTAGATATACGATGAAGTAGTTGAATGCTTTTAAGCTAGTATATATACAAACGACTACTTCACAAAATCTGTTGTGTAATATGTACTCAATGCATAAAGTTTCATTGTTGGGCCCAAGACCCAATGAAGAGCCCTGCACACGAGCTAGTTTAAAGGCCGGCAGCTTTTAAGCTATTATACATACATCCATACATACACACACACACACACACACACAAACATATATATATATATATATATATATATATATATATATATATATATATATATATATATATATATATATATATATATATATATATATATATATATCGACACACACATATCGACGCATGTTTTTAAACAGTCATTGTTATAGAATTGAAAAGACATAGAACATGTTTTTGTTTCAAATCGAGAAAAAAGATAGGTATGTTTATACAGAAACGCACTCACATACACACGCACACACATTTATTTGCATATATGTATGTTCACACACACACACACACACACACACACACACACACACACACACACACACACACACACACACACATATATATATATATATATATATATATATATATACACACATATATATATATATATATATATATATATATATATATATATATAATACATACATACACACATGCATACATACATATATGTGTGTGCTTGTGGGTGCCCATACTCTTACAGTTGTGGGATTTGCTCATATTCCTGTTTGTGTTGTTTTACTTATGGGAGTTTCAGTTCTCACGTTTCGTCATTTATCTGACTTTGAGGTAGTCTGATGGTTCTGCTGGTTGGACAGGGAGTGCAGGGAGTGTCTTTTGTTGTCTTTGTTTTAACTTCCCGGATTTCGATGATATCAAAACTTGTTTTCGGCCAATCAATTTGCAGCAGAGATTGTGATGGGTTTGTTATAAATGTGAGCGTTTAGTAGAGAAGTGACAGAGCCAGGCCGATTGTGTAACGGGATTCAGCTGCTGACACCCGCACTACTGTGTTTGAAGACTTTTTTGTATTGGAGGAACCACCACAAGTCAAATCCAACAAGAAAATTTAGACGTTTATTCTGTGTTCTGTATTAATCAACTCTATCCGCTCTGTTAATACAAACTGTTCGTGTGATCGTGGAGAGGAGAAACACCGAATAGAAGGAAAATAACAGCCATGAAGAATCTCGTCCTTTTCTTATTTGTTCTCGTTGCTGGTGTTTGGGTAACTGAAGGACAGCAGTCGACTGAAGTACCGTCAGTGAGTACTGAAGAAGAGGCTGACGGACCGCCCGACAATGGAGCATTATCAAATGATGCATATTCCGATGGTGAATATGAGTCAGTGACTGAAGATCCCTCGGTGAATAATGAAACGGTGGTCGATAATGACTCTGGTAATTCAACTACAGGAGAAAGTCTTACTGTCTGGAGAACTCGGTAAGTTACTGTTTCACTCCACCCTTGGGTATCTCAGTGGGATGTTTCTATTTTGTTATCAAAAATTTGAATCAAGTTTATGATCTGGTGAGGATTTTGCGTTGTAAATATAGAGGGTTATAGACCATAATGCCTTACAGAGATTCAGTGATTGGTGGGGAAAAAAGGAAGGAAGAGGACCTGACTTTAACTCTTACAACAGAATGAACTCATGGTACCTTGTGGTGATATCAAATTGAGTAGCAGGTTAAGTGTGCCATCCAAACAGACATTGTCGTTAGAAAAACCTCTGCGTTTGTTGTTTTAATGCAGATCTGTCTTTACTTAGCTCAGTGCATCTCTGATAATAGTTACAAATGAGAATCTATATTCTGTATATTATAACTGCATGGTTTTCGTTATTCTTTCATGGATCTCCTTTTCCTGAATATATGATTAAATATACCACGCAGCTAATCTCTACAAAGTGCATGGCGTTTGTTTCCGATCCCCTGGAACAATATTTGGCCTGTTGTGTTTAATCGAGGTTTCCGTTTCCAATGGAAAGTTCCGCCGGTATTCTTGATGGAACTTACTTCTTTTGTGCCTTTAGTATGGCTATCAGAGAAGACTTCCCTGCGTATGGCATTAAAGTTTATTTTAGCCACAATATCATGCCGCATGGGGATGAAATATCTTACGGATGTTTTCTCACAGCTATTGATGATACGGGTGATAGCGTCCACCCTGTCTATTAAATACAATAAACATTTCCTGTCATAGCGTGGAAGTTTAGGGATAATTTTTCTCATCTCTTTTGTTGATCAAGTATTTAACAGTTGTCTCCCATTCCTGAACAGCAAGCGACGTAGCCTTCCAGGTGAGATATGAAGTATTGATCGCAATTCCAGAACCTACTACGTCCGTCAGCAGTATTGGCAATTTCTACCTTGCGAGATATGTTCCCGTGCTTAATTTGTTGCTGACCTGATGAGCTTTTCCCTTCCATCTCTGAATAAACCACTCCACCTATCCTCTATTCAAATGGAATATCTGTTTAGGAGTCTTCGTTTTTTTGTTTTACTTAATCTCATGATACTTTTACTTTCGCTGTTCATTATACACCTGAAGTCCTTATTTCTCTCTTTACGGTTCAGCAGGTGTTGTCACCCTAAGTTTTAATTCTTATCAATATCTCCGAAGAACGTCCTGTTTTCAGTCTATTGATAGCATCGCCAAAAGAGTTTGAGATCTCTGGTATGGGGACAAAATCGGGGACAGAAGCATAGTTAACCTTCTTCCCTTATTCTTGTGTATTGCCGATACATTTTAGGCAGAATATGTCTGTAAAAGTCCAATTCGCCTAAACCCTGACGAACCTAACGGCAAATTCCCTCAACTTATGCGGCCACAGCATCCGTCAAGAGCACTAGCCCCGAAACAAAAGAGCCCCACACTGATCATGACTCCGCTCACATGATCGCTCTCGTTCGTCTCCTTCCAGCAAGGCTCATGTATTGCGTCACACCTGGGCCTCACATTATCTTAAAACGGCAAACTGGTTCCATTCAAAACGAGAGACGGGACAGCGATTCAGTATTTGTATATTGTATCGATGTATACACGCATATATACCTACATGTTTATATGCATGTATGATGTATGTATATAAGTATGTATATATGTACGTATATGTGCGTTCTAGTGTGTGTGTGTATGTGTGTGTGTTCTGTTTTTATATATTCCGTATTTTTGTTTCCAGGAGAACGTGTCGAGTGGGATGTTATAAAACCAAGTCCTACAAACATTCTCGAAGAACCTGGTGCTGGTTTTTAAGAAGATGTACAAAATACAGGTAAATACGAAGCCACACTTTATAGTTTTTATATCTTTCTATACAGAATAAACTTTCGATATAACGGTATCCATAATAACAAAATGTCTAAGATAACGGCATTTTTGTCTCTTTCCACCATTTTGGAATTTATATATATATATATATATATATATATATATATATATATATATATATATATATATATATATATAACAATATTAGGGACAAAATCCAAAATTACAGGTAAAAACTCAATTAAAATCAATTTATATTATACTCATTTATTGTGCTTTTAATTGTTAATTTTTCTATATGTGATATTGGATTTTCATCGATTAGTTCTTGAAACTTGGTTATTTTCCCTAAAAGTATATATTTTATACACACACACACACACACACACACACACACACACACACACACACACACACACATATATATATATATATATATATATATATATATATATATATATATACTTATATATACATACATACATACATACATACATACACACACATATATATATGTATATATATATATGTATATATATATATATATATATATATATATATATATATATATATATATATATATATATATATATATATATATATATATATATTTCTTCTTTTTAGTCTTTTTAGTCCATATAAGGTCACGAATTAAATATAGGTTTGTGACATTTCTTAAGGGGGTGGACTGGAAGAATCATTAGCATGACAGGCTAACGATATATATATAAATCCAAGAAAGTCAGAGGTTGTGAATCCAACCCACAAAGGGATAATACCTATCCAATATACTGCTGGTAGAATACCCAATTATTATTACACAAGTGTTTTTTTTATTATTACATGACAAATACATTACGAAGTGTAAGAAATGGGTGCGGGTAAAAAGTTATTTTACGATTAATTTATCGAGCAATAAGAAAATGGAGGGGATTAATAGGTGGTATTCATCAACTTATAGACATTATATTATGTGAATTTATTTACTAAAAGGACAATTATAACAATATACGTATATGACATATTATGTCCTACCTATATAATATATAAAATGCAAAATATAAAATATCAGTGATTTTAAAAATATAACATATAGTAATAGAAATTGGGATAATATCTTACAGCTGTTTCAGCCAAAAGGCAAATACCTCGTTCTACCTTTATCACTCCTGTAGACTGAAGTAATAAGTAGATGAAACTGGTTGTTTCTCTAGGCTTTGTCAGAGATTTTATAAAGTACACAAGGTTAAAATATAAATATAAATACATATGTATACATACTTTTACATATACATACATATACATAAATATACAAAAATACATATGCGTACACTTAAATGTACATACAAAAATGCTTGTATATGCATACACATGTATCAATTACCCATTTGCAGCCGAATGGACTGGGCCAACTTCAAATGAAGTGTTTTATTGAAGATCACAAGGCGCAGCCTGTCTGCGTATTAAAACACTAAGAAAATTTGACAAGACTTGAGTTTTTCAACCAACTTTGTATTCATCAAGATTACGTCATCATGTTGTTACCTTAATTGCTATGAGACAAGAATGTATGTGTGTCTGTATGCGTCAGTATGTGTCTATGAATGTATGTGTGCTTGCATGTGTATGTGTGTGCGCGTGATTCTGTATGTGTGTGTCTGTGCTTGCATGTGTGTGGGTATGTGTCTATATATGTGACTCTATGTATGTATCTCTCTATATATATATGTGTATATGTAAGTGTGAGTGCTTGCGTGTGTGTATGTGTGTTTGTGTGTCATTGCCTGAAACTATTATCATGGTGTTCTGTTTATATATTCTGCTATTCCATTATTCTTTCTCTAAACAGTTTGAGATACATGAGATATAAGACAACCTGTACCAGATGTTGTAAAGGATGGACTGGCGTTCCCGGAAGGTGCAGAGGTAAGCAACATAAGTTCAATACTGACCTGATGTTACATGCAGATAAGGGCTAGCGTTTACTTAATATTTTATATCCTAACAAATGAACAATAGCGTCGTTAATTCTTTATTTCTATTTTATATCACATATATGAACAATAGAGTCGTTTACGTCATGTTTCCGACATAGTTAGTCGGTATCTGTCCATTCTGGTGGTGTATAAATCCCATAACTATTTCTACCTCTTTGCGTTCGATATTAACTCGTAATTATTTCTAACTGTTTGATTTGGATGATAATTTCCCATCCAATTCCCGAGAAATCTTCCTTTTGTTTCTTTTTCACTTCTCAACTGAATCGACCCCCACTTGAACAAAACTTTGTCTTTCATCAAATATCCGTTCCTAGCGTAAAACT
>NC_142956.1:4639039-4701539 GCF_046866305.1 Octopus bimaculoides
TGATAATGATGATGTTAATAGTAATAATAATAATGATAATAATAATAATAATAAATCGAAATATATGGTACCCTGGGCATAACACCTACATGAACTTCTAACTTGTTGTCTCTTGAGGTCTCTGGGTGAGACTTGTATCCAACTTGTACAAATGCAAAACAAAAGTCAAAACATATAATAATAATAATAATAACAATAATAATAATGATAATAATAATAATAATAATGATAATAATAATAATAATAATAATAATAATAATAATAATAATAATAATAATAATAATAATAATAATAATAGTAATAGTAATAATAATAATGATGATAATAGTAATAACAATAAAGGTTTTCATTTGATATTGCAACTACATATATTTTCAGACATCAACGAGTGTAGAAGGAGAGTCTGTGGTCGTTATGCAAGATGTTACAACACACCTGGATCCTACTATTGCAAGTGCTACGGTCGTGGCTACCAAATGATCGGAAAGAGATGTGTAGGTAAGTAGAAGACAACAATAACGATAGCAATATTGGAAGTATATACATATGTGTGTGTGTGTGTGTGTGTGTGTTCGCGCGCGCGCATGTATATGTATGGATGTTTGTATGCATATATCTACTTAATATCTCGCCGATATCAAAGTAATAATAATAATGATAACAACAACAAGAACAACAACAACAACAACAACAACAATAATAATAATAATAACAACAAGAATGATGATGATGATAACAACAAATGTAAGTGTTGCCACTATTAAAAATATATCTGTAAAAGGAATTTGACCAATTAAATAAACATAAGGACCTGGAAATTGAAATACAAAAGATATGCCATCTTAAAGCAAGAACTGATCCTCAATTTGTGTGTGCCCTTGATAACAAAAGAAAGGTATGTCAGAAATATTTGGATAACATCCCAGGAGAACCCTGTCTCAGAGAAATCCAAGAGATTGCCCTGACAAATACTGCCCCCATCCTTAGAAACACCGTATCAATTAAAATGTATGTGTTGTATTAAATGAAGATATTTCGCAACTGCGCCTACCAATTCCTGTCCCCAAGCATTTAGTCATACTGTAACATCTCTTATCCTTCACGCTCACTAGGACGCTACCTGTTCCTCGGTAAGTGATGGTAACAAACAAGCAAATTAAAAGTAAATAATAATAATAATAATAATAATAATAATAATAATACTGAGGTGATGGTGATGATGATAATAATCGTTTCAAATTTTAACACAAGGGCAGCCAGTTTGGTGGAGGGGATGAGTCGATTGCATGGACCCCAATGTTTCACTGATACCTAATTCCTCGATCCCGAAAGAAGAAAAGCAATGTCAACCTCGACGGAATTTGAACGCAGAGCGTTGCGACGGATGAAATACTACTCTTTTACTCCTTTACTCTTTTACTTGTTTCAGTCATTTGACTGTGGCCATGCTGGAGCACCGCCTTTAGTCGAGCAAATCGACCCCAGGACTTATTCTTTGTAAGCCTAGTACTTATTCTATCGGTCACTTTTGCCGAACCGCTAAGTTTCGGGGACGTAAACACACCAGCATCGGTTGTCAAGCGATGTTGGGGGGACAAACACAGATACACAAACACACACACATATATATATATACATATATACGACGGGCTTCTTTCAGTTTCTGTCTACCAAATCCACTCACAAGGCTTTGGTCGGCCCGAGACTATAGTAGAAGACACTTGCCCAAGGTGCCACGCAGTGGGACTGAACCCAGAACCATGTGGTTGGTAAGCAAGCTACTTACCACACAGGTGCGCTACCGATTCTGCCAGCTCACTGCCTTAATAATAATAATAATAATAATAATAATAATAATAATAATAATAATAATAATAATAATAATAATAATAATAATAATAATAATAATAATCCTTTCTACTAAAGGCACAAAGCGTGAAATTTGTGGAGAGGAGACTAGTCGACAACATCGACCCCGGTGTTTCACTGAGTACTTCATTTATCGACCTCGAAAGCGTGAATGGCAATGTCGAACTCGGCAGAATTTGAACTCAGAACGTAAAAACGGACGAAATGGCGCTAATTTTATCGCCCACCGCGGTAATGATTCTACCATCTCGCAGAACAATAATAACAATCATTGTTATTTTGATAATAATAATAATACTTGGAATACTAATTTAACATCCACGTCCTATGCTGGCATGTTCTGGACGGCGGGACACGATCCTAAGGCTTTCAAGATTGCATCGTTCTGCCATCTTTGATTTGCTATTGTTTCTATGGATTGATGCTCTTCAAATCGCCAACCACTTCGCTGCATGTACTGGGCACTTGTCGTGGCCTCAACGCTAGTGTGGCTGCCGTGCAGTTTACACGACTAAGATCCTCTTCGACGGATGGAGGGAAAGAGGTCGGGTTTATGTTAGGAAATTAAAGGTTTAAATATAGCAGAAGGGGTAAGAACAGAAAAGGTTAGAGGCGCAATATGGCTTCTCACGTTTTACGATAGTTTTAGGAACGATCTTTTAGATCTTGAGATAGAGTGAGTGTGTGTGTGTGTGTGTGAGAGAGAGAGAGAGAGTGAGAGAGATAGAGAGAGAGAGAGAGAGAGAGAGAGAGAGAGAGAGAGAGAGAGAGAGAGAGTGAGAGAGATAGAGAGAGAGAGAGAGAGAGAGAGAGAGAGAGTGAGAGAGATAGAGATAGAGAGAGAGAGAGAGAGAGAGAGAGAGAAATAAAATAGAGGTGACGAGGTGTGGCCCCTAATGTCCTAGGGGAAAAGTTGTGAACGAGGACAGCAGAATAGGAAGAATGCGTGTAGTGATTGTATGGGTGTGTATGAGAGAGTCAGAGATGTTTGGAGACGGGGAAAAGATTAAGTGAAGAATATGATGAAGGAAGATTTGAGTGATAATATGGAGAGAAAGCAGGAAGGCTGGGTAACCATCTTAGAAATTGTGTATTTTTTAGGGTATTGTGACTTGTGGATAACAACGCTAATAGCAAAAACAACAAAAATAATATCAGTTCCTTATTTATATGTACAATATTTATTTCTTTTTTCCAAATTTTAGACATCAACGAGTGTTTAAAGAACCCTTGTCCTTCTGATGCCAAATGTTACAACTACCCAGGGTCTTACCGTTGTGCATGTAAACGAGGTTACCGATATCTGAATAAAAAGTGTGTTGGTAAGTAAATATAAGCAATAAAAATAAACATTTAAAATCCACATTGGTTTATGAAATAATTTGTGTTGGTCATTTAGCCCAAGTTCGGTAATGATCTCGTATGTCTAATGTATTTAGTTGTTCAACCGAATAACTAATTTAGTAATTAAGCAAAATATCATACTGCACACCTAGACATACAATAGTTAATTTCTATGCTGTGTAGTGTGACAGTGTGGACGTTTTGTATATCAGGGAATACAGTCGGAAATTGTATGTGGTATATATAAAATTGTATATGTTATATATAAAACGAACATTGGTTCATTCTTGCTTTTGCGTTTAAATAACATTTATTTATTTGTTTTAACAGATTACAACGAGTGCAAATATAAAGGAAGATGTGACCAAATCTGTATCAATACTCCCGGATCCTACTATTGCCGCTGTAATAAGGGTTATGAAATATTTAAGAATCGTTTTTGCGTGGGTAAGTTCATCATTTCTATATAATATTTTACGCAACACGCGCGCGCGCCACATATTGTCCTTTCTATCCGTAATAGAACAACATCTACTCTGTCCAGTTCCACATTACCAGAAGGCCCTTTATCTCATCCTTCTGACTCGTGGTTGTTTAATCTGATCTTAAAGGGTATTTTTCCTTTATACCTGCATAATTGTGTACCTTCTTAGACACCTTCAGATTATTTGTACCTTCTTAGACACCTTCAGATTATTTGTACCTTCTTAGACACCTTCAGATTATTTGTACCTTCTTAGACATCTTTAGATTATTTGTACCTTCTTAGACATCTTTAGATTATTTGTACCTTCTTAGACACCTTCAGATTATTTGTACCTTCTTAGACACCTTCAGATTATTTGTACCTTCTTAGACATCTTTAGATTATTTGTACCTTCTTAGACACCTTCAGATTATTTGTACCTTCTTAGACACCTTCAGATTATTTGTACCGTCTTAGACACCTTCAGATTATTTGTACCGTCTTAGACACCTTCAGATTATTTGTACCTTCTTAGAAACCTTCGGATTATTTGTACCTTCTTAGACATCTTTAGATTATTTGTACCTTCTTAGACACCTTCAGATTATTTGTACCGTCTTAGACACCTTCAGATTATTTGTACCTTCTTAGAAACCTTCAGATTATTTGTACCTTCTTAGAAACCTTCAGATTATTTGTACCGTCTTAGACACCTTCAGATTATTTGTACCGTCTTAGACACCTTCAGATTATTTGTACCTTCTTAGAAACCTTCAGATTATTTGTACCTTCTTAGAAACCTTCAGATTATTTGTACCTTCTTAGACACCTTCAGATTATTTGTACCGTCTGAGACACCTTCGGATTATTTGTACCTTCTTAGACATCTTTAGATTATTTGTACCTTCTTAGAAACCTTCGGATTATTTGTACCTTCTTAGACACCTTCAGATTATTTGTACCTTCTTAGACACCTTCAGATTATTTGTACCTTCTTAGACACCTTCGGATTATTTGTACCTTCTTAGACACCTTCAGATTATTTGTACCTTCTTAGACACCTTCAGATTATTTGTACCTTCTTAGACACCTTCGGATTATTTGTACCTTCTTAGACACCTTCAGATTATTTGTACCTTCTTAGACACCTTCAGATTATTTGTACCTTCTTAAAAACCTTCAGATTATTTGTACCTTCTTAGACACCTTCAGATTATTTGTACCTTCTTAGAAACCTTCAGATTATTTGTACCTTCTTAGACACCTTCAGATTATTTGTACCTTCTTAGACACCTTCAGATTATTTGTACCTTCTTAGACACCTTCAGATTATTTGTACCTTCTTAGACATCTTTAGATTATTTGTACCTTCTTAGACACCTTCAGATTATTTGTACCTTCTTAGAAACCTTCGGATTATTTGTACCTTCTTAGACACCTTCAGATTATTTGTACCTTCTTAGACACCTTCAGATTATTTGTACCTTCTTAGACACCTTCGGATTATTTGTACCTTCTTAGATACCTTCAGATTATTTGTACCTTCTTAGACACCTTCAGATTATTTGTACCTTCTTAGACACCTTCGGATTATTTGTACCTTCTTAGACACCTTCAGATTATTTGTACCTTCTTAGACACCTTCAGATTATTTGTACCTTCTTAAAAACCTTCAGATTATTTGTACCTTCTTAGACACCTTCAGATTATTTGTACCTTCTTAGAAACCTTCAGATTATTTGTACCGTCTTAGACACCTTCAGATTATTTGTACCGTCTTAGACATCTTTAGATTATTTGTACCTTCTTAGAAACCTTCAGATTATTTGTACCTTCTTAGACACCTTCAGATTATTTGTACCGTCTTAGACACCTTCGGATTATTTATACCTTCTTAGACATCTTTAGATTATTTGTACCTTCTTAGAAACCTTCGGATTATTTGTACCTTCTTAGACACCTTCAGATTATTTGTACCTTCTTAGACACCTTCAGGTTATTTGTACCGTCTTAGACATCTTCAGATTATTTGTACCGTCTTAGACACCTTCGGATTATTTGTACCTTCTTAGACACCTTCAGATTATTGGAGACAGCCACTGTCACGTTTATAACTATTTCTTTATTACTTTAATTATTATGACAGCAAGTGACCTTACCTCAATATTAAAGCCTCCTTTTGTACTGGATTTGGGTACATTTATAAATCTTTTTGTGGTCCTCATTTAACATCTATAAGTGACGTAACGTTACAATTTTGAGAAGATATGTATAGATATTAAAGAAACTATTGCTCAGTATAACATCAAATGCAAAGTGCTAGAGAAGTGCAGACCAGACATTCCTGAAAGATAGTAGGAGCTGTAGATTCTGTATAACAGAGAAACGAAGAAAAGTGAAGGACTCCCTCAGCCCAGACGCATACCTAGGAAATAAAAACGACAGTTTTCCATTTTGACACCATAAATGTAGAAAATTACTATTTTAAAATCTCACAACGTGAGATATTCAGCAGCAGTATCTTATAGTAAAGATTGTTTGCCAACATAACATGGTTTAGGACTGCCATGGTATGTTCCCAGCTGGCTATACGACACGATCTGTGTCCTTATATTTTCGAAAAAGAAGCTAAATTACAGCACCATTCGTCCTAAACCAGGACTGCCACGTTATGTTGGCAAACAATCTTTACTACCCTCAATGTATTTCTATAATTACATGGCTTGCTAGGTACTCCATATAAATAGGGATCGGTTATTTTCCATCTTCATATATATTGTTCATTTTTTATCTATACTTATGTTTGTTCATTTCCTACTTATTTTCAGACATCAACGAATGTAGGTGCAACAATGGTGGCTGTCCTTTCCCCTACAGATGTATTAACAGACCCGGACACCACTACTGTGATTGCCCCTTCGGGTTTGGAGTTAAAGGGAATATGTGTCACCTTTTGATACCTCAAAAGAACTTGAACTTTACTCTCCCCAATAATCCAACTGTCATACCAAGAATGAAGCCACAAGTACATTCCACAACGTTGGCACCAAATAAAGGTTAAATCAGAGGCGAGGCAAGATGGTCATAAATGAAATGCCTACCATTTGTCTTTTTGATAATTCTCCTCGATCGAAGCTTACATGGAATCTAAACATCTACATAAAAAATAATCGACTGTTACTCTCTACTATATTATACATTATAAATTATACTCCTACTTAAATAGTTTAAATCCTTACTACATGGTAATAAAATAATTAGCATCGACTTAAACAAAACATTGGAAGCGTAATCACCGACCAATATCAAACGTTTCGCCGCGGAACTTCTTTGTGCGGGGTAACCTCCATAGCAAGTCATTTTTTTAGGTGACGTCCATATGACATAGGACACCTCTGTCTTACATGACCACTTCATCAAGTCATCATCACTCCAGGACATGTGATAACAATCTTATCACCCCACTATGTCACTTATACAATACATCATCGTTGTGTATGCTTCGAGTTTTTATTAATTCAGTAATTTCGTTGTATTAGTTAAATAAATGACCATTGCATTTATCTCTCTGTCTCTTAATGTAGCAACTGTGAAGAGTAATCCCTACCGTACGTATATATATGTATGTCTATGTGTCCGTGTGTGTCTATGTGTCCGTGTGTGTCTATGTGTCCGTGTGTGTCTATGTGTCCGTGTGTCTCTATGTGTCCGTGTGTGTCTATGTGTCCGTGTGCTTGTGTGTGTGTAATAAAATTAAATGACAAGGGAATAAGCAATGATATAATGATCTTTAATTGGCTTGCAGCTGTTTCTGCTATTAGATGCAAAGCATTCACAGTTGTGTGTTTGTGCAAGTATGGCTGATTAGAATTTAGAACATGTTTTTCTGTTTTGTGTGGAGAATGGGATTTCGCTTGTTAGACGGTTGATTTGCCGTTAAACATCCACTGCATGGAGCACTGGGCGTGACGTGGCTGATGATACACAGACATGCGCTGAGGTTTCTTTGACTGAGGGCAGGTGTGGTCGCCGTACTGAATTAGAACGTCTGTTACCTAGCTGACATCAGGGACCAGTCGAGTGATGCGATGGGAAAAGTTGTATTTCTGCGTTTTGTAGAGATTTGATGACCACCAAGAGCGAGAGCGTTCTGGAAGGCACTCTGGGCGTCGACGAAAATCACCACGACCTCTTTCAGTCCTGGGCGTATGGATAATTTCAGAAATGCTGAACCTGGCAGTGTTAACAGATTATTGTTTTTTGGGGGATAAATTGTATAGGCACGTAAGTAGTCGGGCTTACCCGAGATGCGTGAGGACTGAGGGAGCCATCCTACGCGCATTTGTCAATGCACAAACATTGCTGGCTGGTGAAGTTAAGTCCATCTAACTGCCTTTCATTAGTCGAGAAGGAGAGGTATGTTTCCTCTGCCGGGTGGCTATAGTGAAAGGGGTTGTGTGGTGGACATGACTGAACAGATTGAAGACAGACACTTCTTCTCCGTCAAGCTCTCATCGACCTTTTCAGATTCCATTTGAAAAGGAAGGTAAGAATAAAAAGGGACGTGGCGCCCCCACCCCAGTATTGAAAGGTGGATGCATGTGACATGGATGGCCCAAGTGAGTAGGCTTACTCTTGGCTTCCGTTTGTAGGACAGGGAGTACTTATGGGGGAAAGGAGCCCCCAATGGTACAATTCGCAGACGGAATGATCCAGTATCTGTATGATTCCTTGTTGACTCCTAACGGGAACTCCCTACCATTGAGGGGTTTTTTGTCATATGTTTGTTAATTGTTATAGTTTTTATTACTGTCACGTGTATTGTGTTGAGTCAAAAGTTTTGCCATATCGGAGCAAGTATAAACCCGAGAAGTGCTTAGTATGGCTTCAGCTCGATTCCCCGTACAATGTCATATATCCATTCCAGAAAGTGGCATTGATGGTTCAAGCGGCCGGAACGAACTCGTAGTGAATTATCCCCTGGTAAACCCATCAGACGCAAAGCATCACCTTGCCTACGAAACGCGCATGTTTGGCGACGAGTTCAGGAAGCTGGCCCCTGCTTAACCACTGCTTATGAAGGTGTCGGAAAAAATATGTCCCTCTTTTTTTTATTACTTGTTCCGATCACTTTCTCTGCTGCGACGCTTCATCAACCGAGAGAAGATGGAAGCTTCAGTGAAAGAGTTCTTCGTCTCAAGGACAAGAATTGGTATCAGCGTGGGGTCAAAGAATCGGTAGAATGGTGGCTACAGATGGTGCAACATCATGACATCTATTTTATATGCTAGGCTGCTGTTGTTGTAACTTGACAAATCAAAAATGTAAATTGATCAAAATATTGCAAAGCGTTTGACTCAAGGCAATATATATAAATCACTGCTGCCATTTGTTTTTCTATTTAACAAATACTTTGCATCTCTCGTGGGAAATGGTATTTACGGATTAAAGAAGGCCGAACAGTTTGCGGAAAGACACCGACTCTCACTTCGCTCAAACGCTCATCGACTTTATTCAAGTTCCACTGGGGAAGGAAAGTGAGAGTGGAGAAGAGTTACTCTCTTTCTTTCTTTCTTTCTTTCTTTCTTTCTTTCTATCTTTCTTTCTGTCTTTCTTTCTTTCTATCTATCTTTCTTTCTTTCTTTCTTTCTCCATCTTTCTCTCTCTTCTTTCTCTGTCCCCCTGTGAATTTCGCACACGGAACGTGACTGTGGTAAAAATGGTTAGGGGAATTAACCTACTTTATGCATGCACCTGTAGAATGAAGGAAAACAGTCGGTGAAGGGTTTGTGATCTCCGTTGTCTGGCTAACCCTTGAACTGTAGAATTCCTTGATTGCTGCTAGTTGGATGCCCTTCTGTATCAAAACGCTTACATCATCGATGTGCTCACATATTTTCTATAGTCTTTAATCGTATTTCTCCCTCCTCTCTCTTACTTGCATCTGGTATGTTAACTCCTCCCACACAAATTATACTCCCTCCACTTCATGTAACTCACATTTGATATTTCTGAGTGTCACATAAAACTTCTTCTTCTTCTTCTTCTTCTTCTTCTTCTTCTTTCAATTTTGTTTCCATCTCTTGCTGAGTGTCTTCCCAGCACCTAGGGGCAAAGAAACTTACTGTATACATTGGTAGGCTATTAAAATACGAAGTCAGGTTTTAGAAAAAAAGAGAAATAAGACAGAGGAAAGAAGAGAAAAATACGAAAAATTGAAAAACGAAAACTAATAAAATAAGTGGGGAAGAGAGAAAATTCACAGTGACAATACTATTCTTAATATGCTTACCAATTATGACAATTTGTTTTGCATTTCCTGCATGGATGGTAAGCCAAGGATCATTCTCAATCACTGGTGTTGTAACCGCCTTGAAATGCACATTTTTTTTTCAATTTCAATTGTTATATGTTCTGAGCTTGTAAAATTCTTTTGCCAAGATATTATGATCACAGGGTATGCTCATGTAAATCATTAAACCAAATTTATTATTTCGATCTTTCACAACAATATCTGGTTTATGAGCTCTCATAATTCTGTCTGTGTGTACCTGAAAGTCTCACAGAATCGTTACATTTTCTCCTTCAATTACAGCTTCAGGGAATTGCTTACACCATTTGTGAACAGTTTTAATATTATAATGCCGACATATTATCCAGTGTAGGCATACACCAACTTTATCATGTCTTGATTTATACTCCATTGTTGCTAAGCAAGAGCTTAGGTGGTCCACTGTTTCAATTCTAATGATGCAGAATCAGCATTCTGGGTCTACTCAATTTATCATCATATTAGCTTGGTTGTCCTAGGTCAGTAAGCTTTGATTTAACACAGCTAAGATGAAGGCTTCGATCTCTGCTTTTAACCCGAGGGTAAGTAGACACTGATAGGTGTGCTTCTGGTCAACAGCAGCTTTTTTATTACGAGTTACATATTTGCCATGCTGACGTTTGTGCACCCAACTATAATACGCCTTTTCTCTTTGCTATTGCTTTCACCTTCTTTGCAAGGAAAGTTACTGCGCTTCCCTCGTGCTATTCAGCCAGGGTATCATGCATGAATTCGGTAGCAAATTTCTTGCTCTCATTCATCACAGAATAAATCTTATTACGCTACTTGTGATTTTCAACGAGTTTTAGCATCCGGTCGTTAGATGTTTCAACATATTTAACCAATCCAGTTATGGTGGTCTCGCATCCTCATCACCATGATTACCAGCAGAGGCAGCAGCATCTTTACCATCACCATTCTTAGTATGGGATCCGATCTCAGACTGAAATAAATCACTCAGGCACAATCCTGATTTATCTCCCGCATCTCATAATAAAGTCATATAAAGCATTTGATCACTTTGGAGTAAACAAAACAAGTACAAGTCAACGAAAGAGGTGGAGGTAACTGATTTCCCCCTCCCCTCAAAAGCTGCTGACCCGTCCCAAATAAGAAACTGTTGCTATTATCATTGTTGTTGTTGTTGATGTAGTTGTTGTTGCTATTATTGTTATTATTATTATTATTATTATTATTATTATTATTATTATTATTATTATTATTATTATTATTATTATTATTATTCAGTAGTCTTATTTTTATAACGTGCTTTCGCTGCATTACCGAGCGCAGCTCTGTGTGCCTTGGGTATGTGCTGTGGTTTGCTGTGATGTTCTTATGTTTACTGTATTGAAAGTGTTTTGCGTAGGATGTGTGCAGTACCCAGTAGTGCAATTTCTGTATGTTATATATATTTGTAAGTCCTGGTGTTTTTGTTATGTATTTGTCTGAATATTTTTTTATTATACCTATGGCACCTACTATGATAGGAATTGTTTCTGTTTTTAGATTCCACATTCGAGTTACCTCTATTTCCAGGTTTTTGTATTTTGAAAGTTTCTCCATTTATTTTAGAGAAACGTTGTCTTCTGCTGGTATTGATACATCGATTAGAAAGCATTTTTTCTTCATGATCTCTGACAACTGTATCTGACCTATTGGCCTTAATGTCTCTATCTATGTGTATTGGCATATCCCGTAGTATTGCTGCTTTCTTATTTTATGTGACCTTTTCTGGTGTGTGCCTACACCATCTTTTTTCTGTTTTTATTCCATAGTGTTGCCATAGCTTCCAGTGTATATAGATCCCAACTCTGTCGTTTCTGTGAATATATTCCTTCTTAGCCAGGACTGGGCAGCCAGAGACAATATGATTTATTGTTTCTTGTCCATCTCTACATATTCTGCAGTTACTTGCTATGTTCTTTTTCATTTGGTAATTTCTGGTGGGGAGGCTTTGATCTTGTGTTGCAATAAAAAGCCTTTCTGTCTCTACTTTGAGTCCTGAGCTTCTCAGCCATTGCTGGGATTTTGCTTGTCTATTCTTTTGCGTTTATTTAATCCAGTATTTGCCAAGAAGAGGCCTTTCTTGCCATCGTTTTATCATGACCCGTTGCTGTTCTAGTTTTAGTTTGGATTTCAGTTGTTTTACAGCTTTTGTTGTTTCTTCTTTTTCTTCATAGTTGTTAGGTAGTATGACTTCTTGTTTGTATTTGTCAGCTTCCTTAAAGACTGTACACAATCTTTTGTTTTGTTCGTGTTTTGTGGCTAGTTGGATTAGTTTTCCTTTCTACTGAAGTAGGTACATTTGCAGTTCTACCGTGGTTAATTTGTAATCGTTTTCTAGCTGTACAAAGCCTCTACCAACATATACGCTGTATATATAAACTTTCTACGCCAGATTTTGGGTGGTGCATCCTAAATCCTGTCATTACTTTTCTTGTTTTCGTGTCTATTTTGATTAGTTCATTTAGTGTCCAGTTAAGGATATTGTAGCCGTAACTTATAACTGGGACGGCTAAAGTGTTGATCTCTATTATCTTGTTTTTCGTATTGAGCTCTGTTTTCAATATTAATATGACTCGTCTATAGTATTCTTTTGTAAAAAAATTTCTTTCATTTATATCAGTTGTGCCGTATCGAGTTCATTAATTCCTAAATATTTGTATGTCTGGCTTTGGTCAAATTCTTTTATCTCATTTGCTTTATCTTGTGTGATGTTGCTACTCTTAACCGGTTCTCCTCTTTTCAAGGTTGCGTTAGGACATTTTTATAAGCCACATTTCATATTTATCTCTTTGGTAAATCCATGTACTCTTTGTAGTAATGTTGCCAGCTGTTTATCATTTGTAGCGTACAGTTTTAGGTCATCCATGTATAAGAGGTGGCTGATTGTTTTGTTGTAACAGATTTATCCACACTCAGTTCTGTTTCGCATGTCAGATAAAGGTGTCAGTGCCAATAAGTAAAGGAGTGGAGAGAGCGTGTCTCCTTGGAATACTCCGCTTCTAATGGGGATTTTTATTTTTATGAGTCCCTCTTTTCTTTGGAGCTATAGCACTGTCTGCCATTTATTCATAGAGTGTCTTATATATTTTATGATTATTGGTGCCACCTTGTTCATGGCCAGTGTTTCTAGGATTCATGAGTGGGGAATATTATTATTATTATTATTATTATTATTATTATTATTATTATTGTTATTATTATTATTATTATTACATGAGAACTCTCAGCTTATTTTGCTGGGTACGATGGAAAGTGTCATCTGTCCACAGCCAGCAGACTAAGGTGACACTTGTTTATTGTTCATGCTTCAAGAACCCTACGAAGAATTCTTGCAGCTCGAAGCAATGCTGATTTTCGTAAGTGATCTACCTTCACATTTGCACCGATCTCTTTCAGCCATGTTGGTAACTGAGTGCTGATACTTCCAAGTGCACCAATTACTATTGTTATCACGTCTCTCTTTATTGACTAAAAGCTTTGTAATTCCCACTTCAAAAAGTCATAGTTGTTCATTTCTTCTTCTTCATTCACATTGATCCTGTTGCCACCGGAGCATGCTATTTCGATTATCATAGATGTTCTTTCTTCTTTATTCACCACAACACTATCTAGTTTCTGATGTCTGGCCAGGTGATCGCACTGGATCATTTCATCCCACAGGATTCTGCAATTCTCATCTTTGGTGACTCCTTCTGGGGTTCGTTCATACCACGTCTTTACTCTTTGTAGGCCGTGATTTCCACAGAGCTCCTAATGGATCATTCTTGCCACATTGCCATGGCGTCTTTTGTATTCCTGTTGAGCGCCAATTTCGGGCATTCGCTAACGATGTGCCATAATGTCTCACGCTTCTCACCATACATTCTGCATTTGTCGCTATCAGTAGTGTTGTCTATTTTGCACTTCACATAGTTGGTCCTTAAAGCTTGCTCTTGAGCTGCGCATATAAGTGCTTCTCTCTGTATCTTCTTGTCACTCATCCTCAACCCTAGCTACCGTCCTCTGTATCTGTCTTGGCGTTCATATCTCTTGAAAACTGACCATACAAGCAGGCAGCATTCATCAACTTAAACAAAGAGACTGTCCAGAAGAGTTTCAGGAGATTGCGAAGTTGTTTTGAGGGCATGATTTATGCCAATGTCGATTTAATTGAATAATTTTATGTAATTTTGGTAAATATATCTGTTAAAATGAGATGTCAGTGTTATTTTCCTTTTTGCGTAACTTAGACGACAATATATTCACCGCACTCTGTATATATATATATATATATATATATATATATATATATGTGTGTGTGTGTGTGTGTGTGTGTGTGTGTGTGTTTGTGTGTGTGTAATGTTGGTGCATAATTATTGTGGCTTTTTCTCAGTAAATCGTATTCAACAAAAGCAATAATAACATTAAACAGTTACATCTTTAAATGATTATTCCGGAGCATATTCACCATCTACTTCAATTTCTGCTTGCCGTTTTGTTTGATAAAACTGTTGAAGAAAACTTATTGAAAAAAAAAGCCGCAATAATTATGCACCAACCTAATATATAAATATACATATATCTATAAATATAAATAAATATATATATATATATATATATATATATATATATATATATATATATGGAGAGAGAGGGGGGAGAAAGAGGGAGAGACAGACAAATAGATAACTAGAGAAAAAGGGAGAGAGCAACATGTATGTACATACACTCATATAGACACGCACACACACGCATATATATATATATATATATATATATATATATATATATATATATATATATATATATATATATATATTTATTTATTTATATTTATAGATATATGTATATTTATATATTAGGTTGGTGCATAATTATTGCGGCTTTTTTTTTCAATAAGTTTTCTTCAACAGTTTTATCAAACAAAACGGCAAGCAGAAATTGAAGTAGATGGTGAACATGCTCCGGAATAATCATTTGTAACGCTTAAGGGATTGAGTACATATTCCTTATTGCATGAATATCGATATATATATATATATATATATATCGATATTCATGCAATAAGGAATATGTACTCAATCCCTTAAGCGTTACAAAAAAGGCATTCTGAGGGGAATGGTAAGTCGATTACACTGACCTGGTGCTAAAGGGTAATTATGATATCGGAACTGAAAAGAGGAAAAGCAAAGTCGACCGCAGCGCAATTTGATTTGAGTACGTAAAGAACCAGAAGAAAGTACAGTTAAGCAATTAGCTCGTCGCGCTAATGAATCTGTTAGCTTTCCGCTTTGGCATTTGATTACAATAACACGAACAGCAGAAGTGAGATTATCATTGGCGTTTGCTCCGTGGTCCAAGTTGTCTCATATGACTGAACAGATTATGTGGTACCTCGCCCATTGTGTCGAACGCAAAGTTCAAACCATAGTCAAGAGATAATGAGGCTGACGGCGGCGACGACGACGACGATGGTGCTGAGAAATTAAGATAGAAATTAAACCAAATTCGTTGCCGTTAAACTTCTCAAGGGAAGTAAATATCAAGGAAGGGTAAAGAGTATTTCCCCCTGAACGAATACAATTACGTGGTATTGCATGAGATGGCTTGTAAGTGTAGACATAAATGTTAGTAATATGAGTAACATCTCTCCCAAATCCATCAAATTGTTTTATACAAGGAAGAGTACATTTTAATACATTATAGAAGCTACACCTTATACACTATACTTACATAAATACATTCATAAGTGCATAGATATGTGTGTATGTATGTGTGTATGTATACATACGTGGAGGCGCAATGGCCCAGTGGTTAGGGCAACGGACTCGCGGTTTCAATTCCCAGACCGCGAGTTGTGAGTGTTTATTGAGCGAAAACACCTAAAGCTCCACGAGGCTCCGGCAGGGGATGGTGGCGAACCCTGCTGTACTCTTTCACCACAACTTTCTCTCACTCTTCCTGTTTCTGTTTTGCCTGTAATTCAAAAGGGTCAGTCTTGTCACACTGTGTCCCGCTGAATATCCCCGATAACTACGTTAAGGGTACACGTGTCTGTGGAGTGCTCAGCCACTTGCACGTTAATTTCACGATCAGGCTGTTCCCTTGATCTAATCAACTGGAACCCTCGACGTCATAACCGACGGAGTGCCAACAACATGTATACATACATATATTTTTTTACAGCACTCCGTCGGTTACGACGAGGGTTCCAGTTGGTCCAATCAACAGAACAGCTTGCTCTTGAAATGAACGTGCAAGTGGCTGAGTACTCCACAGAGACGTGTACCCTTCACGTAGTTTTCGGGGAGATTCAGAGTCACACATAGCGGGACAAGGTTGGCTCTTTACAATACAAGTACAGTAGAAACAGGAAGAAAGAGTGGGAGAAAGCTGTGGTGAAGAGAACAGCAGGGTTCGCCACCACCCTTTGGCGGAGCCTCGTGGAGCATTAGGTGTTTTCGCTCAATAAACACTCACAACGCCAGGAATCGAAACCGCGATCCTGTGACCAGGAGTCCGCTGTCCTAACCACTGGGCCATTGAACATACAGTCTATCTATCTATCTATCTATCTATCTATCTATCTATCTATCTATCTATTTATCTATCCATACATACATACATACATACATATATATATATACATACGTACATACATACATGCATACATACATATATATATATATAAATATATATATATATATATATATATATATATATATATATATATATATATATATATATATATATATATATATATATATATATATATATATATATGTATGTATATATATATATATATATGTATATATATATATATATATATATATATATATATATATATATATATATATATATATATATATATATATATATATATATACATATATGATAAGTAAATTCAAAAAAGGATAAAACTCTTTTACAAGAACTTTATCAAGAAGCCAGTGTGTAAAAAAATTCATAAGGGAAATTTCTATTCCCAAGAATATAATTATTCGTTTATATTGATATAAAGGGCATTATTACAGAAAAATAATAACGCCGTTGGATTTTTTATTCCTGTCTCCACATGGGTACCCAAAAACAACCCGGAAGTATTTCCCGCTTCCTTGATGAAGATATATACAGATAAACTTCATTCCCTTTACTCTGTCGGATACGTAGTTGTTCGGTTTTCGTGAGGTGAGAATTCTGTTTATTTATATATATTTTTGGGACAATATTGTGCTGATGAACGAAGTCTAGATTCATTCTAGTAATCGCGAAATCGGTCGATACACAGTTAAGTCTATTTAAAAGAAAGTTGGTCGTCTTCTGTTGGTTGTTTTTTTCCTCGCATTAGGTACTAAATGTGGTTATTTTGAGAAGTCCACCGTGTGGCGTTATTATTTTTCTGTAATAATGCCCTTTATATAAATATATATATATATATATATATATGTATATATATATATATATATATATATATATATATATATATATATATATATATATATATATATAATTCAATAATAGGATAAAGTCTTTATTTATCAAGTAGTTAGCGTGAAAAAACCTAATAAGGGAAAAAATACCATTATTTATTCCCTATAAACGTATTTATTAATTTATATAAGGGCTTTACTATACAAGAATGTGTGTGTGTGTGTGCGTGTGTGTGTGTGTGTGTGTGTGTGTGTGTGTGTGTGTGACACTTATTCGGTAGCCATGATGAAACTCCGAGTTTCGGATGCCGGGGTGGGAACCCACGCCAACATCTCTTCAGTTATCCAACCATTGAAAATTCCTGTGAAAAATGACCGTTAAACAAAGGGAAATTACTGTGCGGCTGACCGTTATTAAGACGAAGGAGCTGTACACCGCTAAATAAGGGCAGGGGATAAAGGTAAGGGAGTAGAAAAGTCTATAGTGTTCGCGTAAGCGCACCAATCCGAACATACGTCTATATGTATATACTCAACCACCGCTCGAAACACACACATGCTGACCCACATACTCGCCAAAAACTAAATATATATATATGGGAGAATATACGAAAAAACAACAACAGACGAGGACAGGTGGTGTAAATAACAAAAGGATGTATTAGTATGACGCTCGGGAATACGGAAAGTCTTTGACGTTTCTAGCTACGCTCTTCAATAGAAAGAATACGGAGACAAGGAGAGACGGTAGGTGAAGGAAAGTAAAGGTAAAAATAAGATGATAAAGGAGGTTTACAAAAGTGGAAAAGTTCAAAAGTTTTTTAGACGTCGTGGTATATTGAAGCGATTTCCAATCAGAAGATGGGTCCAGTGTAATCCGTGGGTAGGAGAGGTGCAGCCGGAGGGTATAAAGTTCAGAATCAAACAGTCCAGAAAGAGTAGATCCAGAAGGAAAGAAGGTAGAATCCAAAAGTTCGTGTGATGAGAGGAGACATATATATATAAATATATATATACATATACATATATATACGCGCATACACACCCACACACACACGCTAATTATTTTCTCTCTATATAGGCTTGATAAGCCGATGAGCGAGCAGAATCGTCACCGCGCCGGACGAATGCTTAGCGGCATTTCGTCCGTCTTTACGTTCTGAGTTCAAATTCCACCGAGGTCGACTTTGCCTTTCATCCTTTTGGGTTCGATAAAATGAGTACCAGTTGAGCACTGAGATCGATGTAGTCAACTTACCACCTCCGTCCCCTGAACTTACTGGCCTTGTGCCAAAATTTGAAATCTATTTGTGGCCTTCACATAAAGTGTTAATCTTGCTGGATTTTATTTTCAGTTCAAAATACCTTTTTCTTTTTCTGTTGTTTGTAAACAACCATCAGCACTATTGCCATTATTTTCTAAACCCTTCCAATCTTAGCCGCTGCCTCTTAACTCCAGTAATCTTATACTTTTTTTCTCATATAATCAATGTAGAAGGTTTTTGTGTGTCGCAATACGGTGCCTTCTTTCACCTGAAAGTTAAAAAAAAAAAAACTATCGTATTTGGATCATTCTTTCTTTCCCCATTTCTTGAATTCTTCTTTTTTTTTTGATAGTCCGTCTATTGTTGTTGTTGTTGGCACTCCGTCGCTTACGACGTTGAGGGTTCCAGTTGATCCGATCAACGGAACAGCCAGATCGTGAAATTAACGTGCAAGTGGCTGAGCACTCCACAGACACGTGTACCCTTAACGTAGTTCTAGGGGAGATTCAGCGTGACACAGTGTGACAAGGCTGGCCCTTTGAAATACAGGTGCAACAGAAACAGGAAGTAAGAGTGAGGGAAAGTTGTGGTGGAAGAGTACAGTAGGGTTCGCTACCATCCCCTGCCGGGGGCCTCGTGGAGCTTTAGGTGTTTTCGCTCAATAAACACTCACAACTCGCGGTCTGGGAATCGAAACCGCGATCCTATGACCGCGAGTCCGCTGCCCTAACCACTGGGCCATTGCGCCTCCACCCGTCTATTCTAACTTTTGCTGTAATCAATGATCAAATTAACAGCAGACTTGCTTTCTTTATTTAGAATTTTAATGGATCACCCTCTCAAATAAGTCTGCCACAAACAAATTCAAATTTTCTCAGTAACTATGCGTAGGTTCGGCTGTGTGGTAAGTAGCTTGCTTACCAACCACATGGTTCCGGGTTCATTCCCACTGCGTGGCACCTCGGGCCGACCAAAGCCTTGTGAGTGGATTTGGAAGACGGAAAGTGAAAGAAGCCCGTCGTATATATGTATATATATATATATATATATATATATATATATATATATATATATATATATATAATACAAAGAAAATATATGAATGTATACACACATATATCTACACGTCACAGGAACCGGGAAACCAGTACTCCACTCCTTACAGAGTAATCTGGACTAGCAATTTCATTTATTTGATGAAGACATAATTTGCAAGTTTTAAAGCAAAAATGTGAAACATACCACACACCCACACACACACAAACACACACACACACACACACACACACACACACACACACACATGCACACACTCATTGGTGCACCAGTAGTTTTGAGCTAAGATGCTTGCTTCCCAAACACATAGTTCTGGGCTCAGTCCCACTGCGTAGTACCTTCGGCAAATGTCTTCTAGTATAGCCTCGGACCGACCAAAATCTTGTGCTAGACGGAAACTGAAGGAAACCTATCGTATATATATATATATATATATATATATATATATATATATATATATATATAACGTGAGAGAGTTAGGGGTTGGGGGTACAACCCACTAAGGGATAGTATCTATCCAGTATACTGCTGGGAGGGTACCCAATTATTGCTACGCTAGTGCTATACTAGGTGCAATCAATGGGAGCGGGTAAAAGTGGAGGTTTTACCCAAAATTTGTGTAACAATTAGAAAATGGAGGATAATATGCTGAACCCAACTACTTGCAGACGGTGTATCCCGTTGAATTCATTAATTTAATTCATAGCAAAAGTGACAAAGGGAGGAAGAAAAGAAAAAGAAAGAAAGAACCAAAGCACAGGTGTCCATGGCAGACTATGTTATTTTGCCAACATGGTTTACATATAGAAGTACAAAGTACATAAGGAATTAGAGGATGAACAGAAGTTTAATCTTACAACTGTTACGGCCTAGTTTTGGCAGACCCCATTCTATCCGAATATTCCTTTCCGGAGTGATTATCGGATGACATTTTGAAATGGGGTTACATGCCCGAACCTCTGGGCCTCTTCAGAGATTCACAAAGGGTTACATACAGATGTAGAGCAAGAGGTAAAAACAGAGGTGTGGTAGAGACCAGAAGAAAAACAACAGCAAAAATAAGATAGAAATAAAAATAAAAATACAATTGAAATCAAAATATAAATAAAAATAAAAATAAAAAATACAAATAAGGGTACAGGAGGAAAAAAATAATAATAGTAGTAAAAAAGAATACATAAATGAAGGTATAGCATGTGGGACATGCAAACATATAGAAAAGATATATGTCAAAAAACCCTTAGAAACACAAGGCACCCAAAAAGCCTACAAACATTATAGATAGATCGCTATAGGCACTCCAATGCACATCTATATGTGTTGGTTCGTGTGCACAGCCTTACTCGGATGTCCCCTTACTCTCATGTGTGCATATACAAGTTTTTATAAGCAAACATTCCACCACATACGTTGTTTGTGGCATCAGCTCTATTAGCCGTATCTAGAAAGCTGGAAGTGTTTTTTAGAAAGGAGGTTTTGTTGAGTGTGTGTGTGTCATTTCTGTATATATTGGAAGGTTCTATGTAGAAGTTCATTTTATACAAGTTATTAATGTTCTAGTCGCAATTAATGTTCTAGTAGCAATAACAGTGAAGGTGACGATGACGGTGACAACAACAACAACAACAACAACAATAATATGCCAAACTTTCAAACTTAGCGGTGTAAGATATCCTGTTGCCTCTTCCAACGGCTCTACCATTCTGCTGCTAGTGGGGGAGGGTTGATTACTACCGCTAACTTCCTCCTTCCAATTGGGCAACTATTGTTTTAAACTGCCTACGCTTAGCTACGGTTGGATAGCCAGTGGCCGGTCAAGATGCTAGCCTGCCTGCGCCCCCCCCACACACACGTGTGCTGTGTAAATCCCCCCCCCCCCCGTACTCACTCTCATGCGTGCGTGTGTGTACATACATATGTATGCGCGCAGCCACACATCTCTTAATTCCATAGCCACAACAGTAACAATGAGGATAAATACATTCTCATCTGTACATATCCAGATATACATCCTTATACACATTATGTCCCCTCACATATACCCATACTTATTCATACATACACAACCGTGTGGCCAACTATCATTACATCCGTATGTACACAACTACATACCTACCTACATACTCACCTATACATATACACATACATAAATACACACACACACACACACACACATATACCCATACACATATATACACACATATATATATATATACATATATATACATACATATGTACACACATCCATATAGATATCCACATCCACATACGCACAGGCACGTACACACACCCACGCGTATATATATATATATATATATATATATATATATATATATATATATATATATATATATATATATATATATATATATATGTATGTATATATATATATATATATATATATATATATATATATATATAAGTAAATATGTGAAGAAACACGAGTTAATGTAATGAATATTTTAGAAATAGATGTCGAATATTGTCTCCAACTGAAGATTGCAAAGCATGTTTCTCATGCACACCATGAAATCAATTGATATTGGGATATGTATTAAACTGCCTTCATATTCCATCCTGAAGGTAGACCTATTTTTAAAAATATTTATGACATTGCTCGTGTGTGTATCGTAGAATTGGTGGTCTTTTGAAGCTTTCGCTTTGATTTTAGCGACCGATATCTTTACCTTCTTTTCTTCAAATATATATATATATATATATATATGTGTGTGTGTGTGTGTGTGTGTGTGTGTGTGTGTGTGTGTGTGTGTGTGTGTGTGTGTGTGTGTGTGTTTGTGTGTGTGTGTGTGTGTGTGTGTGCGTGTTTGTTTCGCCCACCACCGCTACTTGACAACCAGTGCAGATATGATTATGTCCCCAAGTCGACTAAAGAGATTGTTAGAATAAATAAATAAAAAAATGAAATCTTGGGGCCGATTTGATCAACTAAAAATTCTTGAAGGCGGTGCACCAGCACGGCCGCAGTCTAAAAGGTAAAATGTACGTCACTAAATTTTATGTAGTAAAACCACCATTTTGCCTGGATTAGTTTTGAAGAGAGGTTGTAGTAGAGAGGTTTTTGCAACCAAATAAAACAATTTAACCCAATTGTAATTAAAACTTCTCTTTCAGTAGAGTTTCGGTCATTTGTGGAAGCGCGTGGCTTAGTGTTTACGGTGTTGCACTCTTGATCGTAAGATTGCGGTTTCGATTCCTGGACCGGGCGATGCGTTGTGTTCTTGAGCAAAACACTTCATTTCATGCTGCTCCGGTCCACTCAGCTGGTAAAAATGAGTAATTATCCGAGCGACCGCAGAACCGTCCACTGTATTGGCTGGTAATAATACATTTGTTTCTTTATTTCTTACAGAACGCTAAACATAGAGGTGACAAACAAGGATAGGCAAAGGGATTAAATCGATTACATTGATCCCCAGTGCGTAACTGGCACTTATTTAATCGACCCCGAAAGGAAGAAAAGTAAAATTTGACCTTGGCGGAATTTGAACTCAGGACGTAACGGCAGACGAAATACCGCTAAGAATTCTGCCAGCTCGCCGCCCATGATGTTATTCGGAAACACAAAGTTGTGATGTGGAATCATTAACTTGAGGTAAAACTTTGAATTCAATATTGTTTCCTATACTATAAATTTCAAATTTATCAAGAAAGGTTTCATTAAATCTATTTTTCAATACTGCAGCAGCCAACTGTGAATTGTTATTTGTACACCATTAAAATTACAGGGTATTCTTATTCAAGCATCTAATTTCATGTTGATTTAAGGGTATGTTAATTAATTTATAGGCCTCGTGTGCCTTCAACAAACATCTCTCTCAAAACAAAACTCTGCATTTCAAAATAATCTTTATACACCTATGTGTGTGTGTGTGTGTGTGTGTGTGTGTGTGTGTGTGTGTGTGTGTGTGTAAAGGTGCATGGCTCAGTGGTTAGAGCATTCGGCTCACGATCGTGAGGTTGTGAGTTCAATTCGCGGTGACGCGTTGTTTCCTTGAGCAAGACATTTTATTTCAGGTTGCTACAGTTAAAAAAGTGTGGCAAAAATGAATGGCAAAATGAGTAGTACCTGTATTTCAAGGGCCAAGCCTTGTCACACTTTGTCACGCTGCAGCTCCATTAGAACTACGTTAAGGCTAAACGTGCCACTTGCACTTTAATTTCGAGTGTAAGCTGTTCCGTTGATCGTATCAGCTGGGACCATCGTCGTCGTAACCGACGGAGTACTCCTTAATATATATATATATATATATATATATATATATATATATATATATATATATATATATATATATATATATATATATATATATATATATATATATATATATATATATATATATATATATATAAATCAAGGCCGTTCTTCTCAAAACATGGGAGGTCATCAAAACCACAAAGAATAATGTACAGGCTTCGTCAATAAATACCAGCGGCACATCTTCAAGATCTGGTGGCCGGAAAAAGTTTCAAACAGAAGTTTGTAGGCTAGAACAGATCAAACTCCCATCAATCAAGAAGACCTACAGAGACTGAAGGATAGAGGAAAGCTGGATGACCTACGATGACCAGGAAAGAATATCTGTAGGATGAAGCGAAAGCAATCAGTCTCCATTGTGTGTGGATTTGGTAAGCGGAAACTAAAAGGAGACGTTTGTATATGTGTGTGTGATGTGGCTGTGGTTGTATGTGTTTACCCCCACCACTACTTGGCAACCGGTGTTGGTGTTTTTATGTCTCTGTAACTTAGCGTTTCGGCAAAGAGCCTGATAGAACAAATACAAGGCGTTTAAGAATGTACTGGGGTCAATTTTCGACTAAAGCTTCTTGAAGACAGTGCTGCAGCATGACTGTAGCCTGATAACTGAGACAAATCAGAGATCAGCTGGATCGACCAGGCTGTCTGGTGCCGAGTGGGCTCCGGTGGTCACAGCATTCCCTCCATTCCCCTTGTGCTCTCGCCATTCTCCGCTACGTTGTTGCAAGCATTCTTCTTAAATCCTCTTCTCACCTGATTGGAGCTCTTCTGAGTATATTATTTACATTATTATATGATGGAACGCCACGCAGTCTCTTCCAAGTAAGTTTTATCTTATTAATTCTGATGGGCATTCTATATGATCATTTTACTCTTTCGTTTTTCTTTCTTTTCTTCTCCCACTATTCCATTACTCTGTCACTCTCTCCCTCACTCCTCCTCCCTTGTTCACGTGGCTCCCACGTGACCATCAGCCATCTTTCTTTCTTTCTCTCCGTTATATCTGGAACAAGGAAGACGTGTTCTTGTTTGTCTCCTTTCCTAGCTTGCTTTACACGCTACCACAGCTTCGATTAGGCTTAACAGCCCATCCTGTTTGTTTTCATTGTCCTGTTTGTGTTACCTATTTTAACCATCCGTAAAATCCCAAATTTTACTTAATTTGCTTTGCGGAAGCAACTGTTTTATCGAAAGCGTATATTGTTGTTAAATGCCCGAAATACGAGACTAGAAAAACAGTCAACATCTGATGTAGGGTCGTTCTTTATGTTGTTTGTGTCTTTCATTGTATATATATTATTTATATTATTATATGTATATATATGTATAATATATATTATATATATTATTTCTACATCTCTAGAGATATTCTGTAACAGTACACTAAAGTAAAGATTGTTTGTCAACATAATCTTTACTTTATATATATATATATATATATATATATATATATATATATATATATATATATATATATATATATATATATATATATATATATATATATATATATATATATATATATTATATATATATATATATACATACATACATACATAAATTAAGAGAATGAGATTAAAAAATCTAAGGCTGCGAATAGTTTTCAGAATATTTATAAAGAAAAGGTCTTACAGCTGTTTCCGGGTTGTTTTATTTATTCCTTCGTCACAGACAGTGAGAGAAAATGTTTAAGTAATAGTTATTATAGAGAAAATATGAAATACGGAAGGAAATGGAGGAATGAAAACAGATGTGAGATACGTAAGGATATTGTATCTTCAGTTCCATTATTTAAGCAGAATGGTGTATATATAATTTTCCTGTACCTTGTGTGTGAATTCCAATGGAGTTTATAATTGGTTATTCCAAGCATAGAGTCTTATAAATAGTGTTATACGATCGAGTTTTTTTTTTGAAGTGATTTAAAAGTTGGGAATGTGTTCATAAGGCCAAATCAAAAATAGGAAGAGAAAAAAGTGAGACACAATAAACAAGTGATGAAAGAGGTGTGTTAACTAGTGGTCAGGATAAAATGATAGAAGGAAGGGTGACGTGAGAGAGGGAGAGAGAGAGAGAGAGGGAGAGAGAGAGAGAGGAAGAGATAAGAGGGTAAAGAGTAAAAGAGTGTGAGGTATGTTAGCAGGGGTGTTGTAACGTAGCCACATTAAGGGATGTGTATATAACGTGTAGAGAGAAGGTAAGAGTAATAAAATTGAGGTGGAATGAAGAATGAAAAATATAAGTCAAGTTGCTTAAATGGGCTGGTTAGTTGTGAGTAGTAGAAGAAATAAAGAATGTATGTGTGAAAGTGTGTACACACATACGTACCCACACCTGTATATACACCAACACATATATACGCACACAAACTCTTGTATGTTACACGCATTCACACATATCCACACTCATTTGTATTTATTTTTGTATATATATAGATACTTGCATACATAAATACATGCATGCAGAGTCACACACGCGCATAAATATATGCAAGTGTATATATACACACACGCACACACACACACACATAGAGGCGGGTGGGTATGCGTATATATATATATATATATATATATATATATATATATATGTATGTATCTACACATACTCATATACGAATCCATAGTTGTATAAAGTGTCTATACCTATAATCACATATACTCACATGTACCCGCTTGCATGTTCATATATGTATACATATGCATGTATACACACACATACATATATACATGTACATATATACATACACATATATATATAAATACATACACACCTACATACATACACACATACACATATATACATATAAATACATATATACATACACATACATGCATATATATACATAAATATATACATATATAATACATACATATAGACACACGTACGTACACACAACACATACACACATATATATTATATATGTATTATATATATTATATATATAATATATATATATATATATATATACATATATATATATATATATATATATATATATATATATATATATATATAATATACATATATATTATATATATATAATATATATATTTTATATATACATCATATATATTATATGGATATTATTTATATAATACGTATATATATATAATATATTATATATGATATATATATATAATATATTATATATGATATATATATATAATATAAATATGTATGTGTGTGTATATGAATATACATACATACATCTTCCGTCCTTCTTTGACAGGTCTTATTTTTCGTCCTGCAGGGTGTCCAACAATCACCCTCCTCACCAAGGAAGCTTGGTGGGGTTGCCAGTTTAGACGCCGACGACCCGACCATGCGACAGGTTGTACTGGGTTACATGTTACCAGTTGCGCTGAAGTGCGACCTGACATAAGCGACCCCAACGCAAGCCGAGGAAAAGGTATAAAGACTGAGTGGAGGAAAACCTGAAGAAACTAGATATGAATAAATGTGATTGGGAAAATGATGTTCCAGATTAGAACAATTAGAGCGGTGCTCTTAGGAATGGTTGCAATGCTTGGGAGGGAAAGATGATTCAGCACTTTGGACTTAAAAGGGTCTGTCGCAAAGGAACAATTGGAACTGTAATCAACAGTGAACGTTGTGACCGTGTTCTGTTGCCAAAAGCAGGATATGTGAACCATGTGAAGACACTTGAAAATCATAATGCTCTGAGAGGTAATGATCTTGGACACCAGCCACCTCTTACAACTTGTGTCGTATGGCAAAAAAACTTGTGAGACAATATCTAGACTTAAAAAGACATATGTTAGTTCACAAAAACATTCTTTCAGAATCAGATTCCAAAGGGCACTTGTGTTTTAAACCCTGTCAGTCAGCAACTGGTCTGAAAAGTCATCTAAGGGCTCATCAACGGAGTGATTGAACTGTGTGATGAGGTGTGGTGTGTGCATTGATGGGACGGCTGTCATCTCTCAAGATGAAAAAATCATCACATACATACATATATTGTTCCACTATATATAAGATAATGAGTTTGTGATTATTCTGGAATGTTTCCCGTAAACACACAAACTGACAAGCAATAACGTTTATGATTAAAATATCTTTAATTAACGAAATGATAAAAAATACAACAATGATGTAGTGTATAAGTGACATAGTGGGATGATAGGATTGTCATCATGTGACCTTGTGTGATGATGTCCTGATGTGATGATCACGTAATATGGAGATGACCCGAGTCATATGAAGGTCACCAGAGATGAGATAACCTGCTATGGATGTGACCCCATAGAGGTATCTTGCTCTGAGTGGTTTAAAATTGACTGGTGATTATGTTTCCAATGTTCTGTGTAAGCCGGTGTCTTATTACCAGCTAGTGAAGGTTTATACCAGTGCTCCTCAGCCGGGGTTCATGTGGCCTTTGAGGATCCATATAAGAATTTCTTGTTAAAATTCATGTGCAATAAATTGGTAATGTTCCTATATCACACAAAATATTTTAAGCTTGTAATGCACTTCCTAACAATATTTAATAATAAAAATAAGATTTTAAAAGAAAACAAAAATCAATAGCTATATGGATCCATTAAGTAAAATAGGAACGAAACGGGTCCTTAGGTAAAAAGTGGTTGAGAAGCACTGGTTTAGACTATGTGTATCTAGGACTACATTATGTAATGTATAATATAGATAGTAGTAACTGGTATAGTCATTGATGTTGGTTAGATAGCATGTCAACTTCGATTGAGAAGAATCGTGGAAAAGAACAAGTGATAAGCATTCCATTAATGGCCATCTCGCCAATTGTTTCAGCTACTTCCAGGTGGCGTCAAAGATGTTTTATTTACTGGCAGCTTCATTCTTGATATAACAGTTTTATTCGTTGGGAGAGTAGAGTTGAGGTTTGCACTCGGTGCCAGATGACACAGACTCCCTCTCCGTGCAAACCTATCCGGGCAATCGCAATAGTTAGATCCAGGCGTATTAACACATTTGAGAGGGAAAGGACATCCACCATTGTTGCACCTACATTCGTCGATGTCTGAAAATAAGGAGAGAAAAATAACATAAATAAAATATAATAGTGAGGAGAATAAACAAAAATATAAGAAATATATATATCTTTTTTTGTTTGACTGCCACTTTTCAACCTTTTTTTGTTCCAATTGATTTCAAATTTGGTGTATTTATGTAGTTATGTATGCTAATTATTGACATGAAATTCATTTTCGTCATAAAACAATAAATAAACGGTTAATAACTTTTAAAGTTTACAACTTTGGAGTAATTCTAGCCAATCGAAACCCAGACATATAGGTGTTGTTTCCATAGTAACAAGCCAAACGTTGGACCTCTTGTTTACAAAAAACCACGTGCGTTTAAAAAACTGATACTGTACGCTGGGTCTTTCTGCTTTTACGCATCTGCTGCTGTTCTGGATATTTTGCGTTGCATTTTCGATACTCACAACCAGAATGCTTAAAACTACAAAATACATGTTGTTTCCTCTTTTCTTTCAGGTAATTTTTCTCTTATTAAATGCTTAAATCATGTCCCATCGACGCGATGTTTACAGTTTTCTTTTGTCATCTTACGATTGCAGTCACATTCATGTATGTTTATAAAGATGGATAGTCATATATATATATATATATATATATATATATATATATATATATATATATATATATATATGCGAGTAAAAATAAATACAAAAAAGGTGGTTTTTTTGTATGATTGTGTATAGAGGAATATATTATTTTGTTTAAAAAAGTTCCAACACTGTCTGTTTTTTATGTTTTATTTATATTCCTGCAGAACCAATGTGGGGTATAGAATATGGAATATACAATATATAATATAAAATAAAATAAAATTAAAATGGGTGGCACCATGAAATAAAGTATTGAATGTAGATGAAATATTGAGTGTTCAATATAAAGGATCAAATATATGAATATATATATATATATATATATATATATATATATATATATATATATATATATATATATATATATATATATATATATGTATGTATGTATGTGTGTGTGTGTGTGTGTGTATGTGTATGTGTGTGAGCGTTTATATATATATATATATATATATATATATATATATATATATATATATGAGCGTTCAGCCTTTGTCGAACGACCTGTAGAAATGATTTGTTTATTGTGATCAAATGTTCGTGCCGCACATTAGCTCTCTCTATCAAATCGACGTTGTCTGAGCAGGTGCACTGTGTAACTCGTGTCAGGCGTCGAAGTGATATATATGTGTATGTATATATATATATATATATATATATATGACATATGAATCTGAGTCTTGTTGATATGTTACTTGAGGTACACCAACCCAGTATATACATATATATTTCTATTTATAAAAAATGTACACACACACATATGCATTTGCACTCGCACACATACATACATGAAAGAAAACAGGAATAACGAAACCTTCTAAGAAAGCAGAAAGTTTTCCCAAAACTTCCTTTATATTTCAGGCACAAAGGCCTGTCTTCGGAAGGAAGAAGTGAACAATAAATGCATTTACAGAGATTTCGATATTTTGAACTGCTCGGTGTTTGGGCTGGCAGCAACAGCAGCAACTAGCCAATTGTTGGTCGCGGTCGTTGTGACGTATTTTTATGTGGAAGATTGTGCTGGTGGCGAATGTTGGGATGTTCGTCGTTGGCGCAGTGATGTAATCATAGGAGCCTTCGCTCCATTTCCGATGACCATTGATTTTCGGGTTGAGCATGTAGATCTACATAGTTTCTTTGAAACGAAATTTCCCTCCGTTCCCGTACGAAGCTGGTCTGGAGGCGGCCATCTATTCGGTGGTGTTGCCGCATTTGCTTAAGTGTCTGCGGAAGGAAAACTCATCGTTGTTAGGTGTTCCTTCATTCCGACGTGGAATGGGCGGACTGTGCTTCAGATGTGATAGTTATAGCATTTGATGCATTGTATTAGGTATACCACGTATGTACGTAGGCACATATACGTGTAACGAATAAAGGAGTTCGTCAGTGTACAGGGCTGTTGTTCTGCACATTACTATCTCGTTGATAGGTGCATAGATAGAGACGGTCCCGAATCGGCCTGTAGGATGTAGAAGACTTCCCTGCGGATGGCCTTTGTGCCCAAAATATAAAGGTATTATTTTTGTAAAACTCACTGTATCATTAGAAGCTTTCCTTGTTTCTCTTTTCTTTCATTTCTACCTTTGTACGACAATGCCCATACGTGTCCAAATATATATATATATATATATATATATATATATATATATATATATATATATATATATATATATATATATATATATATATATATATTTACACACACACGCACATACATACATACATACATACATACATACATACATACATATATATATATATATATATATATATATATATATATATATATATATATATATATATATATATATATATATATATATATATATATAAACATATATATATATATATATATATATATATATATATATATATATATATATATATATATATATAAACATATATATATATATATGTTAAATTCAAATTACGATGAACGTAACCACATTTGAATAGTTGGCGATCTTTTCCTCCGTCTTCCCTTCTATTGGATTTTCCTCTGTTTTCGAAGAAGAGCGTCTGCTCGAAACGTTAAACCACCTTTCTTTCCTTCCCTTAGCGTCTGCTAATATGTTACGTGTACCACGTCCTCGCGTTGTTGTGTTTTTTGTGTTTGTTCTTCTTTTGAAGATTTACTATATATATATATATATATTTACTATATATATATATATATATATATATATATATATATATATATATATATATATATATATATTATATAAATAAGGATAAGATCGATATTTAAAATATTGATTTTATCAAGTGGCCAGCATGGGAATAAAGACCATCAAAGGTAACAATTATTTAAAATTATAATACAGGGTATCTAAGAGATACCGCCACGCTGAAAAAATAGCAGTCAAATCTTGACTCTATATGAACATTTATTGTGGTTTAGAGTCAAGATTTGACTGCTATTTTTTCAGCGTGGCGGTATCTCTTAGATACCCTGTATTATAATTATATATATATATATATATATATATATATATATATATATATGTCGAAGAAAGAGCACAGGGCAGTAAGTGAAGGGGCTGGCAAAGAACGCAGTTGACACACTACTAAGAAGTTATTGGACGAGATTGGTCAACCACTTCATCGGCTTGGTTTTCATCATAATGTCATCAATGCACTACAAGCGTACGATACATGACGACGACGACGACGACGTTATACACATATATTTAGAGAGGAAGAGGATGGGGAGAGAATGTATATTAGTCTGTGTAGTAGTGTGTTGTAGTAAAACCTACAGGGAGGAAGGTGCTAGTGTGTGTGTGTATGTGCGTGTGTGCGAGTGTGAGTGCAGGCGTGCGTCTGTGACTGTATGTGTACCTGTGTTTATGTGTGAGTGTGCGCGTTCGTGTGTGCGTGTGTCTGTCTGTGAGTGTGTGTACGTGTGTGTTTGTGTGTGTCGTATGTGTGTCTGTGTCTCTGTGTCTGTGTGCGTGTTCGTCAATGAAATAGAATATCGTAGTAAAATGCTTAACTTACCCACACAGTAACGATTCATAAATATTTGAAAACCTTTAGCACAAGAGCAAACGTAGGAGCCGGGTGTATTGGTACATGTTTGGTTGCAGATTCCTTTATTCTGACATTCGTCGATATCTATGAAATAAATACATACATATACAAATAACAATAACAACAACTATATCAATATTATTCTTTTTTTTAAGTCGGTGAGGCGGCAGAAACGTTAGCACACCGGGCGAAATGCTTAGCGGCATTTCGTCCGTCTTTACGTTCAGAGTTCAAATTCCGCCGAGGTCACCTTTGCTTTTCATCCTTTCGGGGTCGATTAAATAAGTACCAGTTACGCACTGAGGTCGATATAACCGACTTAATCCGTTTGTCTGTCCCTGTTTGTCACCTCTGTGTGTAGCCCCTTGTGGGCAGTAAAGAAATAAGAAACGTTACTTGATTCAGCCAGGTAATTCATCAAATAACTGAATTATTCCCCAACATAACTGAATGATATACTTTTATGGTAACATATACATTTTATATATATATATATATATATATATATATATATATATATATGTATATATATATATATATATTCAGAGAGAGAGGGTTGGAATAGAGAGAGAGAGAGAGAATTGAGAATGAAGGTAGGCTAATCAGTTCTCATATAATGATACATACAAGCAGCCAGAGAACTTATATGCATAAATTTCTTAAATGGCTTATAAACACCTTCCTCGCTGCAATTGTTTTCGTTCCAACACACGATCTCAGATCAGGTCACTTGCTATGCAGGTGCATCTCCGTATATATATATATATATATATATATATATATATATATATATATATATATATAAAACAAAGATATTTCATTCCACGTAGGGTAGGTAGAAATATCTGGACTTATTTAGTCAACCGTGTCATCCTTAACGTACGACACCAAACATTGTCATTTGGAATTAACACACGGATGTAGCGGGGAACCTACAATAATTTCTAAGACTAGTCATGTGACTATCCTCTACCAATCAAATTCTATTCAAAACATATACAAATTTGAGCCATGAACTCCCTATAAGAACAGGGCAAAATTCAAACAGTAGTCAGAAGCAACACAGCTGCGACATAAGCCACGTCTTTCTATCTGAAGTTTTTGAAAATCAGTGTAAACTGTGAAACCGTTTAAAGCTACAAATATTTTAATATAGCATATTTTAACAATTCTCAATGCATTTTCAACTTCTATTTTTCATCTATCTATCTATCTATCTATTTATCTATCTATCTATCTATCTATCTATCTATCTATCTATCTATCTATCTATCTCTTTACATGTGTATACTACACGTATGCACACATGCTGCTTGCACACGTAATGATGAAAGAAACATTTCAGTAACATAAAGCATGAGTGATGAATGGTTAAGTGGAATGAGGGAAATCTACTACCTTATTCACTTAATCCTTTTTCACACTGTGTTGCAATGCAGCCAAATGCACCAGTATGCAATTTTGTGACAATCAGGGGTGTGAGCATCCCAAAATTTATTCAAACATACTGTGTCTAGGACTACATTATATAACGTATACTAGAGTAGTTAGTATAAGTAGGTATACTTATTGTTGTTGTTCTCTAGCTCTAGGTCAATTCTTCATTCAACAGACCTACAATCGAATATGTTTCATCCGTGACCATCCCATCATTTATTCAAGGCGTATCAAACATTCTACTTACCTACGCATTTCTTTGTCGTCTCATCCACTTTGTACCCAAATTTACAGTCACAATTGTAGGATCCCGGGGTGTTATAACAGGAAGCAGTAGATGGACAGGGGGAAGGTTTCCATAAACATTCGTTGACATCTGAAAATTGAAACAAAAACTTTGCATAAATATGTGTGTGTGTGTGTTTGAGTGTATATATATATATATATATATATATATATATATATAAATTCAATAATAGGATGAATTCTTTTACAAGAATTTATCAAGTAGCTAGCGTGAAAAAAAATTCATAAGGGGAATAAATCCATCATTTATTCCCGAAATACATATTTATTTATATAAGGGCATTACTATACAATAATGCCTCACGCTATGAGGGACTCTAAGGTCAGACTACCATAAAAAACACATTTTTACCGAACGCGAGGAAATGCAACTTTCAAGGCCAGCCCCTATAATTTAGTCTGTTTTTTAGGGGCTAGCTTTGAGAGTTGCATTTCCTCGCGTTCGGTAAAAATGTGTTTTTGATGGTAGTCTGACCTTAGAGTCCTTCATAGCGTGAGGCATTATTGTATAGTAATGCCCTTATATAAATATATATATACAGGGTTATAAAAAAAAAATGAACAGATTTCATTACGCAATATTTTAATAAGGAAAAAGCAACAGAAAACTCTACCTCCGTTTCAAGTATTTACCCACAATCAACTTTTATTTCCTGTCTTACAAGTGTTCAATGTGGCCACCACTTGCAGCACGAGTAGCATCAATGCGATAAGAGAATTCTTCCCAGACGCGTATCAGTATATCAAATGTAGGTTCATTATGGAACTAAAGAATAAATTTGCTTTACTTGAGGCGATTCCAGAAGATATTGACATAGAAGGGAAATGGAAAAACTTCGATAAAGCATTCAACCAGACAGCCTAAGAAGTACTCAGTGGATCGCAATAATATCAATAGAATGGAGAGGGTCGATGAGGTGTCGTACAAGCCTTATTGGACCTAAAACTCTGCACAGGCATTGCTGACCTCTGCTCGATATGTGCTGTTTTTTTTCTATATATATTTATTTTATTTTCAGTATATATTTATCTCAATTTTTAGTATATACTTATTTATTTTTTAGTATACATTTATTTTATTTTTATTCGGAAGTCCTGCGGTGATGGGAAGGTGGTGAAGCATGCAGTTCTGACGGATTGGAAGTATGTAGTCAATGACTGCATACTTCCAATCCGTAGGCAGCACATGCTGGATACAAAGTCATTTCCTTGCCGCTCAACACAGCGGTAGGATTCGGTGCCTGCATGGGTGTCTGAACAGCTCCATTTGGAAAGGGCACTGTTCACAAAAAATTGCCTGTCTTTCTATATCTGGTCAGTTTAGCGCAGCTAACAGATGTCCACCCTGCGCTCGAAAAACAAGGAGACTTTTATTTACAAAATCTGCATGGACCTTGAACATTTCATGTTTGATTGTGCGCACTCTGTTGGATAACAAGAGTGATTGTAGGCCTGAAAGTTGCACTGCACTTGTTGCTCGCAAGCTGAACCGCTATAACATTGGCATAGCTGCACTTTCAGAGAGACACGTATAGAACGTGATGGTCAGCTTGAGGAAGTAGGAGGTGGATACACCATTTCTTAGAAGGGGAGGCAGGAGAAGGAGTGTAGAGAGGCTGGTGTTGGCTTTGCAGTTCGATTTGATATCCTTAAGAAGTTGGAGGAGCTTCCTGTTCCTATAAATGAATGTCTAATCACTCTACGATTGCAACTGAAAGGTGGGCGGTTTGCTGCTCTAATAAGTGTCGATGCACCTATTTTGACTAGTTGTGATGAAGATAAAACTATTTTTGATACCCAGCTATTTTTGATACCCATACTTAGGAAAATATCCCATTTTGATAAAGTCATTCTACTGGGGGATTTTAATACCAGGGTTGGAACAGACTGGTAAACATGGAACTCTCTAGGACGCTTTGGTTTAAGGTAAATGAATAACAATAGTCTCATGCTACTGGAGCTTTGCCATGAACATGACTTTATATCGCAAGCACTCATTTCATGCACAAAGGGGATCACACAACAGCGTGAATGCATCCATGATCTAGAGTTTGGCACTTAATGGAAAATGTCACCATCCGCAACTGTGACATCTATGACATTTGTAATGTCAAGTCCTTTCATGGATCGGAATGCTGGACAGACCAGAATCTGGTGTGAGCAAAGTTCCGGATGATGATTAGAGTGAAAGAGAGAAGAGGGCCAGTCAGCATTCCTTAGCGTGTGAATGTCCACAAGATATATGATGCTGTGTTGAGGAAAGAGCTTCAGACTCGCTTGTCCAGCATTGAATATACTACAGCATGGGAAGATTTTCGAGACCAGGTTCATCAATGTGTTGCTGAAACACTGGGATATACTACTGCCAGACACAGAGACTGGTTTGATGAAAATGATGCTGAAGTTCAGCGACTATTGGTTGGAAGGTACCATGCCCACAATGTATTGCTGCACAGAGGACATTCAGCTGCGCAGCGAAGTCTAGCACTATAGCAGTGTAAAATCACTACTGCAGTGATCTCTCAAGAAGATGCAGAACACTTGGTGGGAGGATCTTGCTCGTGATGTTCAGGCCGCTGCTGATGCAAATGACAGCAAGAAGCTTTACCATCTTATGAAGCAAGTTTATGGGCCTATGAGCTCCGCATCAGCTCCGCATCAGCTCCGCATCAGCTCCGCATCAGCTCCGCATCAGCTCCGCATTAGCTCCTTTGCTTTCCAAGGAGTCTTCTGCTCTATTTACCAAATCAACAGAAATCATAGGTCGCTGGATTGAACACTTCTCTGAATTCCTAAACCATGAGTCAGTTATGGATGAAACGGCGATTGATACTATGCAACAAAGACCTATCATTGGCTCCTTAAATTCCACGCTCCCGCTAGATGAGATAATGACATCAATAAGTAAATTGAATCTTGGTAGGGCACCTGGAAAGGACGGAATTTGTGCTGAGGTCTTGCGATTTGGTGGTGATTACATCATACAGTCCCTTCATGAACTTATTACTGCAGTCTGGATGGATGGTGCAATGCTTAAGGACTGGAAGGATGCAATTATTCTTCCTTTCTATAAAGGAAAAGGAGCCAGATAATGTGTGGTAACTACAGAGGTATTTCTCTACTATCAGCAGCTGCCGAGGTTCTGGCAAATATTCTTCTTACCTGCCTGAATGGGTGTCTCGTAAATGATGTCCTATCTGAATCTCAACGTGGCTTCTGATCTGGTAGAGGGGCAATGGATATGATTTTCACAGCAAGACAGATGCAGGAAAAGTGCTATGAGCAGAATATGGATCTTGTTCAGGTTCTGGTATTCATTGATTTAACGAAGGCCTTTGATACTGTGAAAAGGGTCTGTGGAAAATACTTGGCAAGCTTGGGTGTCCGGATCACTTTGTATCTATAATTAAATCATTTCATGATGGGACGGAGGCTTGGGTCAATGTTGGTGGTAGCATGGCAGAACCCATTGCTGTAGAGAATGGTGTCAAGCAGGGTGACATCCTTGCCCCAACTCTCTTTTCTTTGTACTTTGCTGCTACTTTTACTCATGCTTTTGCTAAGGTTAGCTCTCTGTGAATATATGCCAAATATCGATCTTCTGGCCGCCTCTTTAATTTGCGCCGATTTGCTTCCAATTCAAATATTTTCCAGTCGCTTATTCAAAACCTCCTTTATGCAGATGGCTATGACTTAGTCACTCATACAGTGGATGACATGCACATACTTATGAATCGTATCCCTGCTTCTTGCCAGGCATTTGGACTCAGCATTATCCTGGACAAGACTGTTGTAATGTTCCAGCCTGCACCAAGAAATCCATACGTGAAACCAGCTATCTTGGTGGAAGGAACAATTCTGAAAGTGGTAGACAAGTCTGTCTACCTGGGCAGCATACTCAGCCATTCTTGCTCCCTGGATGATGAAATATCTTTCAAACTGCAGGAAGCAACTGAGCCCTTCCAGTCTCTTCAGTCTCGTGTCTGGTCCCAGCATGGCATCACAAAGCAAACAAAATTTGTTGTGTACCGTGCAAGTGTACTGACATAGCTCCTTTACTCATGTGAGACATTGACCCTTTACAAACGTCATGTAAGGGCCTTTGAAAGCATTCACCAAAGATGTCTCAGACACATTTTGAATGTTGGCTGGACCTTCAAATATCAACGGAGGACAGCTGATATTTTGAGTATTGAGGCAATGGTGCACAAGCATCGGTTACGTAGGACTGGACACATTAGAATGAAGGATAGCAGGATCCCTAAACAGATGCTATATGGGGAACCTGTAATGAAAAAGAGACCCCGATAGAAACCAAGGCTGCGATTTAAAGACTGTGACAATTTCTCATGAAAGGCCTGTGAAATGCAGGAAACTAACTGGTAGAGCAATGCCTCTCATCGCTACAGATGGAGGAAGCAGGTTAAGGAGGGAGTCGACACCTTTGAGAAATCACGTATTCTGCATGAAGAATTTAAGCGTGCTGCTTGAAATCGCATGGCTGGTGTAGTGAATGAGGGAAATCTTGGCTTGCAATGTTTGCAGTCGTGTATGCTTGTCAAGAGCAGGGCTCATTAGCCACCAACCGAGCCGTATATGCAAAATATAAGTTAGTTCTAGAGCGTACAATGTTCCTGAAGGTCAGCAATGGTCTTTCTCGATCACGAGTGGACGGCCATCATATATATATGAGAAATAATGGCACAAGAAAGTACCAATATTTGCTGGAAATAGCAGTCGATTATCGTTCAATTCTAGGTAAAGCTTCACTGAATGTAAAGAGGCAAAGATGTGGACAGGCGGCGAATATATAAAAAATGTTCATCTTATCTCTAGGAAGAACGCCAGAGAAATGGGCAACATAGTACTCGAGTTTCAGACTTTTTATAATACGTTTGTTATCGTAAAACTGATTGGTTCTCGTCAGCTAGGTCCACCGAAGAGACTGAATTTAAAATATCCGCTGCATCAATGCCTGTATACTCGGCCATTTGTCCCAACCATAAACAGAACCGAGATCAGTGTAAAAGTTTTATATAAAAATATAAATATTATTACAATACAAAATATTATTGTATTGTAATAATATGTGTGTGTGTGTGTGTGTGTGTGTGTGTATACACATATACATACAAACATATATACATATATATATATATAACTATTTATCAGTAGTTCTTTGACTGCTATTTCTAAATTTTCAGTATGTTGGAGAAGCAACTCAATTGCTAATCCCTGTATATTTATAATGATAAATAGTTTTACCGATAAAGGTTTTTTTCATACTGAACTACTTGGCAAAATTGTTAATTATTAATTCTATTATTAATTGACGATTCTCTGCCCTTATTCTTGTATATATATATATATATATATATATATATATATATATATATATATATATATATATATATATATATATATATATATATATATATATATATATACATATATACATATATATATATATACACACACACACACACACACACACATATATATATATATATATATATATATATACACATATATATTTATACATAGATACATGCATATATATATATATATATATATATATATATATATATGTGTGTGTGTGTGTGTGTGTGTGTGTGTGTGTGTATATATGTATATATGTATATATATATATATATATATATATATATATATATATATACACACATATATATTTATACATAGATACATGCATATATATATATATATATATATATATACATGCATACACACGCACACACACACACATATGTATGTGTGTGGTGTGTCTGTGTGTGTAGGTATATTTATATGTAATCTGTATAATAACCTGATAACGTGAATTTCAAAAGTTTCAATATCGTTATTAGCTACTGCATGGCATCCTACAGCAGCATCTTTTCCAAGGCCGGATAAACATGAAGAACTCCGCTTTTGAATTAGATTAATATAAGAATAATAATGCTAAGATGGAAAATAGCAGGCTCTAATGACAAATCACATATTTTTCCGCACCGGACATTAGCTTCAAGTTGCTGAGTTTACATTCATATATCAGTGTATACGATTATTCTTTAGAATAACTATACAGGTAAGTATTTACCAGTGACAGCTGTGTGTTGGTGCTTTCTCTGGTGGAACGCAATCATATATACATATGTGTGCGTGATTCATTTACAAAATATTCTTCCTCCTACTAACACGGAATGAAAACTTTTTTATGACAGGATCAAAGAGTTACATTATCACTAACTTCTTAGTCATGATGAGCGCAAGCGAAACCGGTCGACCACGTAATTATTGTATTTCACAAATTATACATACATGTATATTCACACACACACACACACACACACACACACACACACAGATATATATATATATACGTACATATCTATGTACATATGTATGTGTATGTAAATGTGTGTGGAGAGCGAGAGGGAGGGGAGAAAGAGCAAGAAACAGCAAGAGAAAGCAAAACAAAACAGGAGAGTTTGTTTTTATAATTAGTTACACACACAAACAAAAGCATGGGCACACAGACATAAAAGAGTGTGAATGTGTTTACACCGCCACCATATCAATGTTGGTGCGGAGTGTAAGTGTGTGTGTACGTATTAGTGTGTGCGCGCTCGGGCGTGTGCGTGTGAAAGAGAGAGACTTACCAACACATTTGTTGTTTTCCATTCGGTATCCGCGGTTACATATACAAAGGTAGGATCCTCGAGTGTTGAGACATCGACCACTGGAAGAACACGGATTGCTTGCACACTCGTTGATGTCTGGAAATTGAAACAAATGCATCAGAAAAATATAGAACAGGCGAAGCAATGACAACAACATTCGTTGTAAACTGATCCGAGAAAACTCTAACCAGATTGGAGTACTTGCTTTACCGATTTTTAAGGGATAGTCGGGTTCTGTTGGCCAGGAAATCTGCTATCTGCTCTCAAAGCCCAATCCGTAGTGGCCTAGGAATGTCGTCCTTTACGAAGCGCCGGCACACACCGAGGCTGACGTACCTTCAGAAATATCTACATCGTTCCGATGGTATCTATGACGAAAATGAGAACGAGGCTGAACTGGTGTGAGCATCGTCGCCGTCACATGTCTTACCGCGCTGTAGGTCACCTTGACAGAGCTAGTCAGGGTTCAAGCATGGACCAAGACTAGGCGTTTGGCATTTTGTGTTTGAAGGCGCTCACAGCATCTTTGAACCAGCCGGACAAAGTCGTTCACAGAAAAACAACTCAAGATTTCTATAAGGAGCTAGTCAAGGGTATGAGTTCTTAAATAAAGGTCATGTTCTGCTGGTCAGAAAATTAAGCTGCTTTCAACATCCACTCCGTAGTGGTCTCAGAATGCATTCAGTGATAATGTACCGGCATACACTGAGGCCGACACCATCAAAAATATTTGATGAAGTTAACAACGACAACAAATACAAGTACGAACTGATATGAGCGTTTTTCGTGGGTCGCACCTTTCCGCAACTCCTCTCCATGACCAAGCTGCAGTCATGGGTCAAGATTGGGCGTTTGGTATACAGTGTTGCCAGGCATTCACAGGATTGTACTAGCTGAAAAAGCCGTTAGCGGTTAAAAATGACTCAAGATTTCTATAAAAAATTGGTCGAGGATATGACCTCTTAAGGAAAGGTCAAGTTCTGCTGGTCAGGATATTCATCTGGTGTCAACATCCACTCTGTGGGGGACTGGGAATGCAGTCAGTAATAATGCAACGGTACGCGCTGAGGGTGACGAACCTGCAGAAATATCTAAATAGCTGCGGTGATGTCAACTACAACAGAGAAAACGAGGGCGAAATGGTGCAGGTGTCTTTCATATGACACCGCTTTTCACTGTCTGTCTTCTTGGTGAAGCTATAGTCATGGGACGAAGCTTAGGACGAAGCTTAGGCGACTGGCATCTAGAATGTTCCCAGGCGGCCTAAGCTGTGTCTTGCTGAAACATCATACCTCGAAACGACGAGAGTCCATCATATATATATTTTTCACAATAATCACAAATAACATCGGAACCTCAAACAAGACACATATATACTTAATTAATTCAATAATAGGATAAAATCTTTTACAAGAATTTTATCAAGAAGTTAGCGTGAAAAAACTCATAACGAAAAAAAACCCAGCATTTTCTATTCCCAAGAATATATTTATTTATTTATTTATTTAATTATGAGGCATTATTCTGTAGAAATGCCCTTATATATATATATATATATATATATATATATATATAGATAAATAGATAGATAGATATATACATATATATATATATGTGTACATATATACATATATATATATATATATATTAGATATAAAAATGTATGTGTGTGTGTGTGTTATGTTAATAATATCTATAAGGCGGTGCATTTTCCATTCACCAAAGGGATGGAACCTTGGCCAGGAGGAACTGATGTCATCAGACGATATCCAACGTTCATCAGGAAATCGAGAGATGTGGAGCGTATGGACTAAATGGGACTCTCTAAGATGATGCTCACATGCATTGACCTGTGGAGACTGTAACCGTTCCGCATCTCATCCCTGCTACGGATGGTGCATGACACACTCCCGATGCCATCGAACCTGCCATCGAACCTGCATCGAACCTGCACAGATGTGGTGGAGAAAAGGGCGCTGTGTCACACATCTTGGTAGGGTTGAAAATCGCACTTTATCAAGACATATATAGATGGCGCCATGATAGGAAGAAGAAGGGAACAAGAAACACCATCACCAGAGGAAGGTAACAGCAGCAATTACGTTCATGAAAGAGGGGGAGGGGCAGTAAAGGCAGCAAAGACAATACTTAGCTTGCTGCATGGATCTCAACCGTGGGGCATGAAAGTGGACCTAGAGGAGAGACTGCAGTTTCTCCAGGTCATCCATACAACCCTGAGGCCAGATGTGTTCCTGTGGTCTGAAAAGGCCAAGGAAATTATCGTGATGGAACTCACAGTCCCATGGGTATAGGGGTATGATGAGGCCCACGAAAGGAAGTGTGCCAGATATGAGAGCTTTCTGCAGGATTGCAGGAGGAAGGAATGGCAGGTATGACTTTTTCCAGTCGGGGTTGGTTGAAGGGAGTTTCTACTCAGTCAGCAGAGCGGACGCTTACAGCTACTGGAATGAGAGGTAAGGAGCGAAGTGTGGCTGTGTACAAGATGGGAGAAGCAGCTGAAAGAGCCTTTTGTTGGTTTTGGAGCAAGGAAGAGGAGTTAAGCTAGGAAGGAGACGAGGAGCAGTGAGTTGGCCACCTCTGTTGACCCACCAACGGAAGGGTGCTACAGTTCAGGGTTGAAACACCAGATGAACGATGGATACTGTCTGTTGCCATCAGTTCCTCCTGGCCAAGGCTCCATTCACTTTGGTGAATGGAAAAAGCACCTCTCTATAGGTGTTATTAACAAAACTCACACACGCGCACACACACACACACACACACACACACACACACACACACACATATATATATATATATATATATATACATCGAGATAGATAGATGGATGGATAGATAGATAGATAGATAGATAGATAGATAGATAGATAGATAGATAGATAGATAGATAGATAGATAGATAGATGTGCAGCTGTATGGTAATCACACCGTTCTGAGTTCAGTCCCACTACGTGAAACCCTCGGAAAGTGTCTTCTACTATAATAGAAAGTGTCTTCTACGACCAGAGCCTTGTGAGTAGATTTCTTAGAGAGAAACTGAAAGAAGCCTGTCGTATGCATGTCTATATATATACACTTGTGTGTTTGTGTGTCTTTGAGTCTGTGATGTCCCTCTACACCGCTTGACAACCAGTACTAGTATGTTTACATTCCCATAACTTAGCGGTTCGGGAAAAGAAGCTGATAAATTTACTACTAGGCTTTAAAAAAAATAAGTACTGGCGTCGATACTGCAAGGCATGACCACAAGCAAATGACTGACACAAGTAAAAGACAAAAGATATACATTCATACCTACATGCACATAGCAAATTTCCGGCATACAAATTGATGTAGTGTATAGTGTAGACATGCAATATAAGACTTCAAGCGCTGTATTTCTAAATCTTGCTGCATTTCACATAGAAATTTTGGTCCTCAATGTTGGATATAGGTATAATGTATAATGTATAATAATATATAGGTCGACCTAGCATTTCGGCTGGAAATTTTGGTCTGAAAAATTTGACTTTTATGCCCGGAAAATACGTTACTTCACAAACGTAACTTACCAATACATCTGCTGTTATTTCTTTGGTATCCAGTTTTACAAACACATTTGTAGGATCCTAGAGTATTGTAACAAGTACCGGAGGGAAAACAGGGTCGCATCGCACACTCGTCGAAATCTGGACAAATAGATTGAAACCAAAATAAGAATAACGCATTTAAAAGAAAAATTAAATTATTCATTAAAAGAGCCACCCACCCACTTTTATGTTGTGTGAAATTGTTAGGAATGTCGTCATCATCATCATCAGCAGCAGCAACAGCAGCAACAGCAGCATCTTCATGACCATCATAGACCAGCCCCGGTTGTCAAGCGTTGATGGTGGTAGTGGTAGTGGGTCACACACACATACATATACACACACACGTACACACGCGCGGGCAAACACACACACACGTACATATATAATGAGGGCGCATGGCCTAGTGGTTAGGGTGTCTTATACACGATCGCGAGATCGCGGTTTGAATTCCTAGAGTGGGTGGTGCGTTGTATTCTTGAGCAAAAGCACTTCACTTCATGTTGCTCCATGATCATTTCAACACCTGACGTGTGGCACACTGTGCATTTCTGCAGGCAAAGTCGATTTGGTGGAGGGAGTCAGCTAATATACAGAACATGCGTTTGATCACTATAAACAAATCATTTATTGAGGTCGTTCGGCTAAAGCTGAACGCTTATACGTCATCAACGACGGGAGAGCCCATATTATATATATATATATATATAGATAGATATATAGATAGATAGATATTCACCATGTTGGACCGATAAAATCTAAGAGTTTTTTCCATTCTCTTGTTGTGTTTATTTTCTCATATTCCTTTCTGTTGAAGAGCGTAGGCTCGAAATGTAAAAGACTTTTTCATTTTCCCGAGCGTCAAACTAATACACTTGATTGTTGTCCATACACTTGCCTTCGTCTTTTGGTTTTCTATAAATTTCATGGGAAGGTCCGGAGGCTATAGTAGTAGACACTTGCCCAAGTAGCTGCGCATGCAGCGGGATTGAACCCGAAACCACATGGGCACAAAGCGAGCCTCTGAACCACGCACCCATGGCTGGTAAATGAAAAGTGGATAAAGCTTTTCTCATAGTTTGTTTACTTACCCACACATTTTCCATCGATCATTCTGTAACCACGTTTACATCCACACTCGTAGGACCCCTGAGTGTTGCGACAAAATGCCGAAGGATGGCACGGATTATTCTCCAAGCATTCATTGTAGTCTGAAATAGAAAGGTAAATATTTATTTCTTTATTGCTCACAGAGGGCTAAACATAGAAGGGACAAACAAAGACCGACAAAGGGATTAGATCGATAACATCGACCCCAGTGCGTAACTGGTACTTATTTAATCGATCCCGAAAGGATGAAAAGCAAATTCGACCTCGGTGGAATTTGAACTCAGAATGTAACAACAGACGATATACCGCTAAACGCTTCGCCCGGCGTGCTAACGTTTCTGCCAGCTCGCCGTCTTAGAAAAGTAAATATTGCATACATACATGTACTCAGTAATATTGCTAGTTTAATATGGAGGATATTTCCGGCCGGTTCCTGTTTTATTACATATAGGGCAGGGACTTAGTGGTTAGGGCATTCGGCTGATGACCGTAAGGTCATGAGTTCAGTTCCAAGTGACATGTTGTGTCCTTGATTAAAACACTTCACTTCACGTTGATCTAGTCCGCTCAGCTGTAAATCGTAACTCTGCAACTAAATAGCCTTCCGGTCAGAGGAAGTATTGGCCTGCTCACGAAATGTTCTTTTTTTCCACGGGAGTTCCGGACTCTAGTTATGAACACATTTGCTTACAACCAATCAGAGCTCAACTATCAAACCAGTTTATAAGCGCATAACGAGTGATGGGCGATAAAATAAGGTCAGTTGGGTAAGGAATGACCATGCTTCTTTTCGCTTTTAAGAATGATTGTTGTTCTTGTTCTTGTTTAAACCATGACTGGCTCTGAGTAGCTATTTGTGTTGTTGTTTACTTTGTAAAATAGTAAGAAGGGAGGGTTGCTAGCACATCACACTCCACCCGCATTTTCCCATCCATGTCTTTACCATATGGGACCCTAACAAACTCCGGTAATAGGTATAGATCCAAACCTATCTAATTACTTATCTCCTTTCAAAGTCAGGCATAACTTGATGATCGGTAGACTTACAACACCCTTCTTTGTCTCGAGTTTACTTGGTAGAGTGTGTTTGTTAATCTGATAACAAGGTCAAGGCGATCTCTGATTGGTTGTATGCAAATGAGTTCATTACTGGGGTCCAGAACTTTCGTGGGAAAAAAATTTCGCGGCCTACTCGCCTAGCCACTCGAAAGCGAAAATAATACGAAGCGTATTGTAACCAGCGATGTATTACAACATCCGACGGTCTGGTCGATACCGTGATGCCATGATATATGTAATAATTCAATTATATATTATACACTTTATTGTGCTTTATAATGCACGTGGTCCCCAAATCTGTGACGCAAACGTATATGGGGTCCACTTATGTAAGGGGTATTTCTGCTCAGTCTCAATTTTACTAAAAGGCTTGAAAGAAAGTCCTCTCGCATATTAAGTCAAGTGCGTAAGGAGGATGAGACGAAACGTGTATATTTAAGTCTGTAATTCTTTAGTCTGAATTGATATACTGTTTTCAAATTTTGGCACAAGGCCAACAACTTCGAGAGAAGGAGTGAGTCGATAATATCGACCCCAATGCCTACCTGGTACATATCTTATCGATGCCGAAGGCAAAGTCGGCCTCGGCGGAATTTGAACTCAGAACAGACGAAATACCGCTAAGCATTTTGCCCGGCATACTAACGATTCTGCCAGCTCACCGCCTTTTTAATTGATATATTTAATCAAGATAATATATCCCCTCATTATTGATAACATAGTCCATTCTATTATGCAAACGTTTGACCCCTCGAGTATAAAATTCCTCAATTTTCGAAGCAAAGAAACACACAACCTTTTCACAATTAACAAACTATTTTCCCTCTAAATAATCCTTTCTACTAAAGACACAGTGCCTGAAATTTGCAGGGAGGAAACTAATAGATTATGTCGATTCACTGGTACTTACTTTATTGACCTCGAAATGATGAAAAGCAAAATCGACCTCGGCGGAATTTGAACTTAGAACGTGAAGATGGACGAAATGTTGCTAAGCATTTTACTCCGGCGTGCTAACGATTCTGCCACCTCGCTGGCCGCCATTTTCCCCTCTAAATAACGTGGCACTGATTGGTAAGGATGATTGTCAGATAGAACAAAATCAAGTGCGTAAGAAGGATGAGGCAAAACTTCTATATTAAAGTCAGTAATCTTTGCCTGAGTGATTTGGCCAATATGTGGCCATGCTTTGTCGTGTAAGAGCAATATCTTTTTACGATCGTTGGGTGCCTTTTCTATAAAATTGTGCGATGCTTCATATCGACGGCACCATTCCCCATATTAACTTTTTCATTTTGGTTTAACACTACAAGATCGACGAAACCCTTCATATCCCACCAAATACAGAACATAACTTTTTCGGGTGAAGTTCTGGTTTGGGGAATGGATTTTCCCCTTCCATTTGGATGCTAACCATTGTTACTTTCGTTAGATCTTATATTTAGACAACACCCTTTTCATCTCTTGTAATGATTCTGCCCTGGAAAGGATCGCTAGCAAATCTATACCTCAATGAAGAATAGATAGCAACTGATCGATTAATTTGAAAAGCGGTCATTTGCCGAGGGACCCACTGATCGAATATGAGAGTCGTCTAGCTCATTAAGGTGTTCTGTGACCGGAACATGAGTTGAATTGAACTGTTTTGCCAATTCTCGTGCAATTTGCTTTGGATTTTCCTCAAGTACGGTCTTCAGAGATTCGCAACTGACAGAACTTGGCCATCCAGATCGCGAGATAACAACAAGAAAAACTTTCCCGAGTAAAACGGGCAAAACATCGTTAGCATGTCCAGACACTTCAAACTTGATGTCTGTAGATAGAACGAACATTTCTTGCCGCTTCTGTTCCCGAAAAATCCCTTTTCAATCCATACCGCAAGCAGTTGCTGTATGGGCCTGTTCTAAACTCATTTTAAAAAGAGAAAAGTCGATACAAATTTAACGACTATGGCATACAGTAATCTACAAGGAAATAAAAACACTAGAATTTAAAAAATTAATGTTTATTTTATCAAAAATATTGAAAAACTACCCTTTAAAGTAATCGTGTCAAAAATACAACAGGACCTTCTAACTAACCTAATATACAGAGAGTACAAATATGTATTTACTGTCAGAATTTAACGAGGAATGTTACCACTGCCCGAGTATCATTATATTTAGATGACATAACCTTCTCTATCTCAGTAATATTACACACAGAGGAAAGGTGGTGAGCTGCTAGAATCGTTAGTACAACGAGTAAAATGCTTTACGGCATTTTGCCAGGTTTTACGTTCTAGGTTCAGATTCCGCCGTGGTCGACTTTGCCTTTCATCCTTTCGAGGTCGATAAATTAAGTACCAGTGAGACACTGGAGTTGGTGTAATCGACTTGTCCGCCTCGCCCTAAATCTAAGGCCGTGTGCCGCCAGTAGAAAGGATTATTACATATAGGGGACATGTCTGAAATAATATCTATGCGATTGTCTATTTCCGGTGCACAACAGAAAAGAGCTTTGCGCGTCTTAGGTACGTACACACTTTATTTATTTATTTAACCAATTTTTTTTATATCCTTTTCTACTCTAGGCACAAGGCTCGAAATTTTTGGGGAAGGGGCCAGTCGATTATATCGACCCCAGTACGCAACTAGTACTTAATTTATCGACTCCGAAAGGATGAAAGGCAAAGTCGACCTCGGCGGAATTTGAACTCAGAACGTAACAGCAGACGAAATACCGCTAAGCATTTCACCCGGCGTGCTAACGATTCTGCCAGCTCGCCGCCTTAAATCTTTTCTTTTCTACTCTAGACTCAAGGCCCGGAACTTTTGGGGAGGAGCAGTCGATTAGATCGACCCCAGTACGCAACTTGTACTTAATTTATCGACCACGGCGGAATTTGAACTCGCTCGCTGCATTCCTATTATTTTTATATTACCACGAGCGTGCGCTCAGGAGTCGAAAAACTGCGATATTTATAAATCAGTTCCCAGCATCATTCACACACGAAACTTGGACAGTATGGAACCCATATCCTCACCTGTGCAGTTTTCAGGTGTGCCAGTCCATCCTTTGCAGCAGCTGGTACAAGTCGACTTCGCTAATCTATAAGATGTGCTGTATAAAGAAAGAATGATAGAATTACGGAATCTATAAACAGAACAGTAATAGTAGTTTCGAAATATGATCTACACATCTCGTGTTCATTATCGTTTACTTGTTTCAGTCACTGGACTTTAGCCATGATGGAGCACCATCTTGAAGGTTTTAGCCGAACAGAGTCATCTCGAAGCTTGCTTTTTAAATTTGGAATTTTTTTCTGTCTGTCTCTCTCTCTCTCTCTCTCTCTCTCTCTCTCTCTCTCTCTCTCTCTCTCTCTCTCTCTCTCTCTCCCGCTCTCCCACTCACTATATATATATATATACTTTTCCTGAAAAAGACTAAGCTTTCGGGGACGTAAACAAACCAACACCATTTGTTAAGTGGTTGTTGAGACAAATACATGACAAACATACGAACACACACACAGACACACACTGTATTCGCAGATACACACACACACACACACACACACATAAATACTCATATCAGGTCATCTCATAAGTTCTGTCCCATTTTATCTTTTTTTAAATCGAATGAAATTTAGTAGTATTCTAGAATGACTAATAGAATTAAAAATTACTTTTATGCATTTGTGTACATTTAAACAAATTATATATTATTTTACAGAATAATAGAATTAAAATTTCTTTGATTAAAACCCTTTCTAACAAGGAAGTATCCAAAGAGCATTTAAGGCACATAATACTTTATGAGTGCAAAAAAAGGAAACTGAGCAGCCGAAGCGACTCGAAACATACACTCAGTTTATGGGAAAGAATGCCTGAATGAAAAAACTTGCAGAAGATGGTTTGCAAAATTCAGAAGTGGAGATTTCAGCCTGGAAGATGAAGATCGAACAGGACGTCCACTTGAGTTTGAGGATAAGCTCTTTGAGGCATTACTTGAAGAAAACTCTGCATTATTAGTTGAAGAATTGGCAATAAAGCTTAGTTCAAACCATACAACTGTTCGTCGTCATCTTCAACAACTTGGAAAGGTTCCTAAACTTGGAAAATGTGTGCCTCATGAATTGTCCGAAAGCAACCGCAAATCCCGAGTTGACATCTGCTCTTCTCTCCATTCTCGCGAACTCATTTCACCCTTTTTGGATAGACTTATGACTGGTGACAAAAAAAATGGATCTTCTATCGAAATGTTAAACGTCGTAAACAGTGGCTTCATAAAAGGGAAAAAGCTCAACCACAACCGAGAAGGGGGATTCATGGGAAAAAGTTTCTTTTCTCTATCTGGTAGGATTGCAAAGGAGTAATTCACTTTGAATTGTTACCACTTAATGCAACAATCAATGCTCAAGTCTACTGTCAGCAATTAGAGCGTTTGAACCAAGCTTAAAAAAAAAAAAAGACCCGCTTTAGTGAATCAAAAAGGAGTGATGTTTCATGAGGACAATACGCGACCCCACACTGCAAAGATCACATCACAGAAGATCGAAAAGCCTGGTTGTGAAAAAATTCCTCTTCCACCTTATTCTCCCGACCTTGCTCCTTCAGACTACCATTTATTTCGTAGTTTACAGAATCATTTGGGGGACATAACTTTCGCAAGCCAGGAAGAGGTCGAAACTGACATTTCAGAGTAATTCGCTTTGAAACCAAAAGAGTTTTACATTGATGGGATTATAAAGCTTGTAAATAGATGGAAGGAAGTCATAGATAATCAGGGAAAGTACATTGATGATTAAATTTCAATTAAATATAACATTTGATCACTTGTTTTCCGTATTCAAAATTCGGACAGAACTTATGGGATGACCTGATATATACATAAAGGCAAGTTAGGCAAGTCGATTTATTCGTAATATTAAATACATTTAATACAAAAAATATACATGTGTATGGGTATAAAATAGTTCAACTTATACTGGCTATAAATGGTAGTAGAAGTTAAATGGGTAGAGTTTCACGACTCCAACATCTGTTTCTGGACCTTGGTGGTCCGGAATAATGATAGATACTTGGGTATACACACGCACACAAACACACACACGAAGTAGTACTGAGAAATTCCTGGCTTTGGGTAAAAAACAAATATAGGAAGATCAGTTAATTATAATTTCATTTAACAAATTATCCTCACAGACTCACACGCTTATTGCAGCGGTCTTACAGTTATTTTAGCACTAGAAAGAACTCAGAAGAGTCAACCGTCAACTAGGCCTTTCGCGATGCATTTCAAGCCATGACCTTTTCAGGACTCCTTCGTGCATCCATACATATTCTTTTATTCTTTTATTCTTTTACTTGTTTCAGTCATCTAACTGCAGCCATGATGGAGCACCGCCTTAAAAGGTTTTTAGTCGAAGAAATCGACCGCAGGGCTTATTCTTTCAAAGCCTAATACTTACAATATCGGGCTCTTTTGCCGAACCGTTAGGTTACAGCGATGTAAACACACCAGCACCGGTTGGAGTTTTTGCATTTTAATATTTCGCTTAGGCATTGCCATACTAATAACCTGGTGTAAAACTCAATAAATATATGCTCCTGAACGGAGCGCTAGTTGGGGATAGAGCCGAGCCGAGTGGCTCGGCTAAGATACTTCATATTTTTTAAGGTGGTGCTTCAGCATGCCCGCCGTCTAATACATGAAACAAATAAAAGCATGAAAGATAAAAGATAAAGGCCCGGACAGTCATATATACACATACAAAGGCGGTTTTCATTTTGTTAGTTTAGGTGATGTGTCACGATGGACGTTGTTAATACGAATGTTCATTCTGCATAGTTAGTAAGACACATAAAATAAGTAACGTGAGCCTTTGTATTTACGTCAGGTCGGTGCAGAGCCCGAACCAACACCATGTACCTCGGGTTGTTAGATATCTCACACTCTTCAAGCAAGGATAACTGCACGTTCGACTGTAAAGAAAAATAATAGAAATGGATGTATGTATGTATATATAAATATATATATATATATATATATATATATATATATATATATATATATATATATATATATATATATATATATATATAAATATATATATATATATATATATATATATATATATATATATATATGTATGTATAAGCTGTATTATAAGCATTTACAGATCACGAGACCCAAACTAAAACCGTTCTAATCGAAGTCAAACTTTCCTATATTTACACACACACACACACACACACACACACACACACACACACACACACACACACACACACACACACATATATATATATATATATTTATATAAAGGGCATTATTATAGAAAAATAATAACGCCACACAGTGGACTTCTCAAAATAACCACATTTAGTACCTAATGCGAGGAAAAAACAACCAACAGAAGATGACCAACTTTCTTTTAAATAGACTTAACTGTGTATCGACCGATTTCGCGATTACTAGAATGAATCTAGATTTCGTTCATCAGCACAGTATTGTCCAAAATATATATACAAATAAACAGAATTCTCACCTCACCAAAACCGAACAACTACGTATCCGACAGAGAAAAGGGAATGAAGTTTATCTGTATATATCTTCATCAAGGAAGCGGGAAATACTTCCGGGTTGTTTTTTGGGGTACCCATGTGGAAACAGGAATAAAAAATTCAACATTGAATGTATTCCGTGTATATATTTGATAAATAAATTCAAAAAAGGAAAAAAACTCCTTTACAAGAATTTTATTAAGAAGCCAGTGTGTATTGTCACATTAAGTTGACAATATACTACAACTTTGTCGCTCCACTACTGCTTAAATCTCTCTGAGAGATTTAGAAATATTATATTTCTAATTTTGCTGATCAGTGAATAAACTTCACTATGATTTACATAAGTTTGTGAAGGCGAAACAGGCTTCTCTATCCAGCTGGTAAGCTACTTCAGGCTGATGACGAACAAAGACTCAGAAACATGTCCCTGAATGCTGGCTAGGCTGGGTGGGGGAGCTTGTCTCCCCTTCACAAACTTAAGGACACAGTAATTGTGTCAAGGCCGACAGGAAGCGGTCCAGCTTCCTAGGGCTAAACAGCAGTAGTGTATTCCCTTATTGGGATTGTCACATTAAGTTGACAATATACTACAAACTTATATATATATTATTTTATGTTAATTAATATTATCTCAGTTATTGAAACTTTCGATAATTTGAATACGTTAATAGTTACCATGGGTAGCAAAATTACAGTAAAAAACAAGATATCCCAGCCGATTTACAGGTTGATGTACCGAGTTAACGTGATACATTTTGAGAATATATGGATATATATTCTTAATATATATATATATATATATATATATATATTGTTTTTTTGTTTCTTTGTTATTGTTTTTTTGAACTACATATATATATATATATATATATATATATATATATATTATTTTGTTTAAAAGAGTTCCATCACTGTCTGTTTTTTATGTTTTATTTATATTCCTGCAGAACTAATGTGGGGTATAGAATATGGAATATACAATATATAATATAATATACAATATACAATATAAAATAAAATAAAATAAAAACACAAAACACAAAAAATCTCTCAGATATCATCATTTCTATAAATAGATTTGGCATCATTTCTAAGAACAGCCAAACACCTACTGGGGTTTAAAAATCTTATCCCTACAACCCACACAAAACAATAAATTAAAATATCATCATTTCTAAAAATAGATTTAACATCAATTCTAAAAATAGCCAAACACCTACTGCTGCCGTCCAAAGGAATTGGTATAAAAGACAGAAAACCAGCCAACTTATTACAGTCTGTTAAAGTCTGTCATACCGGCCATGACGAAGGGAAATAGCCCTGAAACTCGAGTCGCCTTTATATATATATATATATATTTATATTTATATATTTATATATTTGATCCTTTATATTGAATACTCAATATTTCATCTACATTCAATACTTTCTTTCATGGTGCCATCCATTTTTATTTTATTTTATTTTATTTTATATTGTATATTGTATATTATATTATATATTGTATATTCCATATTCTATACCCCACATTAGTTCTGCAGGAATATAAATAAAACATAAAAAAACAGACAGTGTTGGAACTCTTTTAAACAAAATAATATATTCCTCTATACACAATCATACAAAAACCCCCCACCTTTTTTGTATTTATTTTTACTCGCATATATATATATATATATATATATATATATATATATATATATATATATATATATATATATATATATATATATATATATATAAGCAATGTTAATTCTCTAAATGAAGTATTAACAGTAACTGCACGATAAAGTGTAGTATATTGCCACTTAAGTGTGGCTGACCCCTAGGGGTGGATGTTACTGTTGCTTTTAGCCCCAGGAGGACATCTCCTCCAGCTGGCTTATCGACACACGACTGTGTCCTGTTTGCCAAGGGAAGTTATCCCTCTCACCTCGATCTATATATATAGGATAAAATCTTTATAAGAATTTATCAAGTAGTTAGCGTGAAAAACCTCATAAGGGAAAATTTATTAATTATTCCCTATAAATATATTTATTTATATTAAGGGCATTACTATACATAAATGCCTCACCCTAGGAGGGACTCTTAAAATCAAAACTACCATAATAAACATAATTAATATATATATATATATATATATATATATATATATGTATGTATGCGTATATATGTGTGTGTGAGAGAGAGAGAGTGTAAGTGTGTGCGTGTGTGTGTGTTTGTATAATTTTCGTCAAATGACATAATATAATAGATATGTACTGTAAGTTCTCAGTTTGGTTCATCACTAAAACTCTGGCTTAAACTGCTACTGATACAAAATGGCTTTGAAGCTTCCTCTCAACGAAGGATGTGTGTGTGTGTATGTTTGTGTGTGTGCGTTTCTGTGTGTATGTTTGTGTACAATACAAGCGTACATATACATTTGCGACACCGAGAACATTTCTACAAAACTTCCTAAGGTATAGACTTCATTGTAAATTTATTATGTAAATCTTCTCACGCCCTTGTAACAAGTAAGTGAACTTGCATTGTAAAACGTAAAGAAAACTGTCACTAAATCACCATAAAACGACACATTTTATTGCCACCAAGTCAACTAAACATCTCACCAGTGTTTATTAAATAATACCTCACGCCCTTTACTCCAGACATCACTCTTATCTCATTGTTCTTTGTTTATTTGCCCTTGACTGATTTCATAAAAAGAAAGAGGACTAAATTTCACTTGGAGGTAATTATTTTGCTGTTAATGTGGGGAAATTTGTACATACACTCACAGCTACAAACATCTGTATGTGTACTATAAATATACATGTTCTTATGTTCCTTTTATTCTCATACTTGTCTCAGTCACTTCACTGCGGCCATACTAGGGCACCGCCTTGGAGGATTTTAGTAGAATGAATCCACTGCAGGACTTCATTTTTTAAGCTTTGTATTTATTCTATCGGTTGCTTTTGCTAAACCGCTAGTTTACGAGGGCGTAAAGATACCAGCTGGTAAAAATGAATAGTACCTGTTATTCAAAGGGCCAGCTGAATTTCCCTGGGGGCTACATTAAGAGTATGCATGTCTGTGGAATATTCTGCCACCTCTGCGTTAATTCTACAAGTAGGCTATTCCATTGATCGAAGCAACTGAAGCTCCTACCGTCGCAACCGACGGAGTGCCGGTTATGCATGTATGCATGAATATGTCTTTCGACTTCTACTTGTTTCAGTCGTTAGATTGCGGCCGTGCTGGGGCACCATCTTGAAGAATTTTTAGTAGAACGAATCGATCCTAAACTATTTTTTTAACCAGGTACTGATTCCACCGGAATCTTTCGCCGTACCGCTAAGTAAGGGAGACTTAAACAAATAAATACCGGTTATGGGGTGTGGAGAGTGGAAACACACACACACACACACACACACACACGCATATATATATATATATATATATACAAACACGGCGTGCTTCTTTAAGTTTCCCGTTACCAAATCCCCTGACGAGGCTTTCGTCGGTCCGAGGCTATAGTAAAAGACACAACCAAGGTGTCACGCGATGGGACTGAACTTGGAATTAGGTGCTTGGGAAGCAAGCTTCTTTCCGCACAACCATGTCTGCGCTGAAGAATTTTTTTTTTTTTTAGCAAATCAGTTGAGGACAATGAAATGAGAAACCATGGGAGTAGGAGTGGGAATGATATCTGAAGTGTCAGTGTGAGGTATTGATTAATCAACAATAATAATTACAAACTTGACCTCGTGACCATGAAATATATCTTGAACTGTTTGAATAAACCTGGGTTGTTTTTGTGTGTTGAGTTTTTTTTCTTTTTTGTCTTACAAACTGTGAGAATATTTTTGAATTGTATTTTTCACAAACATCGGGTCCAGGCATGTCTATGCGATTAAGAAGCTTCCTTTGTAACCTCGTAGCTTCAGGTTCAATCTCACAGTGCAGCACATTGAACAAGTGTCTTTTACTTTTTTACTTTTCTACTCTTGCCCTGTGTCATATGCCTGTCGAAGTTGTACTGTAAAACCATTTATTTTTGGCTTTCAGAGGAAGGAGGCAGAAATTTCCCAGGTTATATTGTAAAAAAATGCACATTTAAACTCACTAAACTTCATTCCAATGACTGTAGAGAAAGGCTAACGAGGTCCACTCGCTTGTGGTTGATATTTGGACTATACAGTCTCACGTCGTCGACAAAGAAAAGGTGGGTGATACTTCTGGATCCATAACACTGCTTACTATGTTTTGTGAACAGGCATGATAATGGGTTTAATGAGAAGATGAAGAGTGACCCCAACAGGCTATCACCCAGAAAGGTACATTTCTGGTAGGGAACGGGTCACCAGCTCTTCATAGAGTTATTCGTTTGCAGGTGAATGGATTGGATCAACGTGAAATAAAGTATTTTTTCAACGCATCACCCGCTAAGCTATGGGTATGTCAACAAACCAACGCCGAATGTCATGCAGTGCGGAAGTATGAAACACAATACACACACACACACACACACACACACACACACACACACACACACACACACACACACACACACATATATATATATATATATATATATATATATACATATATATTATATATATATATATAGTATATATACATACATATGTATATATATATATATATATATATATATATATATATATATATATATATATATATATATATATATATATATATATATATACTATATATATATAATATATATACATACATACATACATACATATATATATATATATATATATATATATATATATATATATATATATATATATATATATATATATATATATATATATGTATATTTATATTTATATATAAAAAGCAACAAATTATATGTACGTAGAAAATCATGGCTTTATTCTTCATACATTTTATTTGTGGTTAATACTCAGAATTTCTTAAAATTCTACAAAAAGGTTGTTGGATTACCTGTCATACCTGAGGATTTACCTGAGATTTGTGTTGTACTTGCATTAACTGGTTTTCTACTTGCTGGAGATTTAACCTTATTCCTTTATATTGAGTGCTTAATTGATATCTGCCAGCATTTTTAAATCCCATTGTTCATCTTCATATATATACATACATAAATACATATATATATATATATATATATATATATATATATATATATATATATTCTATAATTATAAACATAAATACATAAATACAATTATGTTTATAATTATAGACTATTTGTATCATTTTACCTATAAAGGCTATTTTAACGCACCGATCTACTTGGTAAAACTATTAATTAATTAATTTTACCCTTTTATTATTTACATACATATATATATATATAATTATATGTATGTATGTATGTATGTATGTACGTATGTATGTTTGTATATATGTATATATATATATGTGTGTGTGTGTGTGTGTGCGTATGTATATATATATATATATATATATTAATAATTATTAAGAGAACGGGAATTTTACACATCCGTAATTTTATGTAACAGTTATTTACAGCATGCTGTTAAACAAAAGTTATGGATGTGAACAATCTCCATTTTCTTTATAATTATTAACACTATTGCTTATTCTATACAAATTATCCAGTCCTCTAGAGGACACAGGGATTTACCAAATAAGAAAACCTACCAGAACCTAGCAACATGTTGTTAGCTGGGGTACCACAAAAGGACCAGTGGCGTTCGTACACTTTTTGCTCACCTTGTAAGTAACTATGTATCTAAAAGCTGTACGACATTTTACTCTTTCTTCTAGTCCTCTTATACTTTCTTCTTTCTTTCCTCTTTTCTTTTCCTTGCTCCCCCTCTCTCACATTCCTTGGCATTCTCTTTAATCTCTCTAATTTCCTTCGTTATCTTCCTTGTACTTTTCCCTCTGTCCCTTCTTCTTTCTCCTCAGTTCATTCCATAATTTTTCAATCCCTCTGCCCCCTGTCACGTTTCCTTCCACGTAACCGGTGTTCGCCCAAGCATGATCTTTCTTTCTTGGTCTGACCACCGCCCGTACAACACCTTATTTTCGTGTCTCCTGACTTTCATCTATGTTTGTGCTACAAGGATTTCACTCCACATGCCAGCTCAACTTGATTCGTCCTTATAAATCGAAAGATACCTGTTGTTATTCTCTTGTTTGGATTTGTAATCGTGTAACATTTTCTCCGTTTTCTCGTTTTTCTGTCTGTTGTAAACATTCGGTTGCTTTCTGCCAAAGATTTAATGCTTTTAGCTTAGATTTTTGGGTCCAACCGATTTTCAAAAGTGTCAAGTGTAACAAGTCGAAACTGTAATGATAATTGGAAACTTGACTGATGAATAGAAGACTACGAATGATCCGTTCTTGTTTTTTCTTGCCCATTTTTGTATCGTCTATCTACCCGTATCTTTTTATTGTCGTTTGTTACGTTCTTATTCCATTTTTTGAGGGACGAACTAGAGATATATGCATACATATATACACACAGACACACAGACACACAGACACACACACACACACGCAGACACACAGACACACACACACACACACACACACACACACACACACACACACACACATATATATATATACATACATATATATGTACATATATATATATACATCTGTATATATATATATATATATATATATATATATATATATATATATATATATATATATATATATGTACATACCTATATTTACATCTGTGTATATATATATATATATCGATGTATATGTGTTATGTCTCAAGCTACTGCGATCTAGCACCTTCGGATGATCTCTACTCGACTGCTACTCAACAGCTACTCGACTGCTCCTCGTCAGCTATTCAACCCACTTATCACAGCCAGACTACCTTTATTTATGTCTTGGGAGATCCTACTTCTTCGCTTGGGGGCGTCGACACAACAATATATTTGTGGGTCTGTGTTTGTTCCCCCCACCATTGCTTGACAACCGATGTCGGTGTGTTTGTGTTTCTGTAACTTAGCGGTTTGGCAAAAGAGACAGATAGAATAAGTACTAGGCTTACAAAGAATAAGTCCTGGGATCGATTCGTTCGACTAAAGGCGGTGCTCCAGCATGTCCGCAGTTAAATGACTGAAACAAGCAAAAGTGTAATAAAGTAATATATATATATATATATATATATATATATATATATATATATATATATATATATATATATATATATATATATGACAGGCTTACTACCAGTCTCCGTCTATCAAATTTATTCACAGTGCATTGGTCGGTCTGGCACGATAACAGAAGGCGCCTGGAAAAGATGCCGCGCAATGGGCTGAACCTAGAACTACGTGGTACTACCATCATCATAGTTAGTGGTGTTTGGGCTGCAAGATTCGAAACCACCCCATTCTCAGCCGCAGCTTCCTACACCCTTGATCATTAATCAGTCAAATAAAAACATATGAAATACATTAAAGGAAGAGATACTTACCCTGTTTGCTTATTAAGGAGGGGTTCGACACCTGCTTTTGTTACTGGTGGTTCTTCAGTTACCAATGGCACTTCTGCCACCTGTCCGTCACTCAACCACAAACCCACGACGAAAACAAATGCGATTTGAACGAGGTCCCTCATTGCTTCTGTGTTATTTTGTTTTCAATGGCACCTGAGCAGTCTCTAGTAGTAGTAGTAGTAGTAGTAGTAGTAGTAGTAGTAGTAGTAGTAGTAGTAGTAGTAGATATGATTAATACAGAATAGTGACTACTCTTCCTGCTGTTGTTGTTAGTGATGCTCGATGATGATGTCGGTGATGTCCAGAAACAGATGTCTTCAACAACAGCACAGAAGGAATTTAGTTGCGCAACTGGCTCAGTTGTGACAAACCTTCAAAGCGTGCACGCACATTTATAACAAATCGCAGACATTCCCTTCAGCAATCTGATTGGCCAAGATATATTACATAAACAATTTAAGCTAAAAAAAAAGACAAGAAGAAGAAGCAAACACAGGCCTCAGACACCCCTATCACACCCCTACCCAAACTGTCCACCTGAAGCAGAAAATGACCTGATCTCACATCAGCTCATTTGGTTGTCTGGAGGTCATGTTGGATAAGTATGAGACAGGGGTAAGATAGGGGTGTATGAGGCTTTGTTTCTCTGAAAATTTCACAAGAAGTACTACGGGAAAATTGTCACGCCAGTATATATATATATATAAATATATGTATGTGTGTATGTCTGTTTATGTGTGTGTGTGTATGTGTGTTTATGCGTGTATACGTATACATACTCAAACAAGCATGTTTACAAATTTGTGATTTTATGTATGCTTGCATATATATCTATCTAGGGCGGGTAAAGTTCCCAAGAGCCATGGATGAGTTCTGTCTAGCGGTCCTTGTTCCTCATCATCGCTGCTATGTCCTGAGTCTCCTCAGAGACCAGTGTCTGTTCTTAGGGCATCAACATATGTCATTCTCGGTCTCCCTCTTCAAATGGGGAGACCACTCTTCAAGTATCTACGTAGGGACTTCCATAGGAGCACTGAGTGCAGTATCAACTGTGAATGACGCTGAGCATGTCAAGCTAACCTCAGTCTACTCTGTTTTATTTTCGAGCAAACTATATCACATTCTGTGTTCCCAATCCCAGATACAGAAAGTCCTCAGCCAACTCTAGTGACTTCCCGCTTACATTCATAATCTTTTCTGGGTTCTTAATGTTCTCTACCAGATACTGCGTCTTAATCTCATACATTTTCAGTCCCACCACCTCACTTCAGGATTCCATGTGTGTTGGCACTCCGTCGCTTATGACGTTGAGGGTTCCAGTTGATCCGATCAACGGAACAGCCTGCTCGTGAAATTAACGTGCAAGTGGCTGAGCACTCCACAGACTCGTGTACCCTTAACGTAGTTCTCGGGGAGATTCAGCGTGACACAGTGTGACAAGGCTGACCCTTTGAATTACAGGCACAACAGAAACAGGAAGAAAGAGTGAGAGAAAGTTGTGGTGAAAGAGTACAGCAGGGTTCGCCACCATCCCCTGCCGGAGCCTCGTGGAGCTTTAGGTGTTTTCGTTCAATAAACACTCACAACGCCCGGTCTGGGAATC